>NC_057744.1:39646652-39658744 GCF_004010195.1 Chiloscyllium plagiosum | reverse complement strand
TGTATGCGGATCGTTAGCTGTCTTCCTGTTTGTCCTATGTAGTGTTTTGTGCAGTCCTTGCATGGGATTTTGTACACTACATTAGTTTTGCTCATGCTGGGTATCGGGTCCTTCGTTCTGGTGAGTTGTTGTCTGAGTGTGGCTGTTGGTTTGTGTGGTTGGCAGGGACAGGCCACTATAAATGCCGGAGGAAACACCACAGAAGCGCTTCACAGGAGGCTCCCAAGCACTGAGGATGTCACCTAGACAGGGGACGAAACATTTGCAACAAAAACTTCCAGCTCGGCGAACAGAACCACAGCAACGAGCACCCGAGCTACAAATCTTCTCACAAACTTTGAGCAAACACTTTTATTGACTGACAGATAATTGTCTCTGCCAGGATATTTCTATTAGTTGGGTTTTTGAGCATGCAGTTTTGCCATTTTTAAAGTTTTAAATGAGAATCTGACCATTAATAGGAATTATAGCTTGAAAAACAGATTTCCCCATTCACATTCCCAAATTAGCACTCATTCCTCATCATACTCTGTGCTTTCTCAGCTACATTTCTCAACAATACAATATTCTGGATTGTTTTATGTCTTTTTTCATGTCTAGGGTCGACTCCTGCTGCAATATGCTTTTTGCATACGTCTGTCCCCAGCTCTGACAGTTCCAGCAGTAACACCAAAACCTGATTCTATGGTCACCTTGTTATCACTGACTCCTAAAGGTTCCTGTACTGACTTATGAGATTCACTTATACCTGGTATCTGTGTATACTTTCTCATTGAACATGGTGAGAAAATTCTCCTGACTGTACTTTAATGACACCTTGCCCCATTCTGTCCTTTACACGATTGTTGTGCGAGTCTGAATGCAAAAAGTAAAGGCCCCATTGCAATTTCTTTCAAACTTGTACCATTGCTTGGCCAATATGCTATACTGAGCATTGTAATGACACCTTTTGATTGCACCATTTGTTTGTTTCTTGTCTCTAAGTCAAATCAATTCTGAACTTAACCCCTCCTCGACATGCTTTTTCTCTATTTTCACATTTGCTTCTATTTCATTTCACTTTTCTTAATGGGCTTAACTTTGTATTTTATAGTCTTAGAATTAGAAATATTATTTGTTCTTGAATAAGAGGGGCTAAGACAATACTTTTCCATTGGGATTAATCCGATCTCCCCTGAGTAATGTAATATCGGATATTTGCTATTTTGGTTCCAGACTGCACTATTGGACACGAGAGAAAGAAAATGAGAAAAACTGGTATTGAAACAGATCCCATGCCTTCCCCCATTCCAGGGACACTTACTGCTGGTGCTTGAACATTGAGTTGTAGCTTCTTTTTTGGACCAGGTTTGGGTTTTGGAGTCTTTCCTGCAACTCTGTCCTTATGCCGTCGACTGGATATATGCTAAAGACAGGAAAAAAGTTCTTGATTTTTTTAGCAGTAAAACATCAGGTCATAAAATCCATCTTTGCAAAAATTGAGCTCTCTTCACTCACTGTTACCCCAAATATCACCTGCCAAATCTTTGCTCTTTCACAACCACCACATTCTAAACTCTCTGAAACACCCTCCCTCCAGGTATAAGCAACTGGGCATGGGACATGTCTGGGCAGTAGTTGTGAAACAGGTGCAAGGAATAATTGTGGGACAGATACAAGTACAAACAGGCCTCTGAGGCAGATACAGCCAGGAGGGTGGGGCATGCAAATAGGGAACATTGGGGAAAACACAGGTGGAGCATGTGGAGGAGGTATAGGTAAGTAGTGTGGAGCAAATATGTGTGGCAAGAGTGGGGAAGATGCAAGTAATGAGGATGAGGACTGTACAGCAAGTGCAGACAGAGATGGTGGGGAAAGTACAGGTGGAGCATTTGTCCTTCCAATGCTACTTCCTTCCTTCTTCTCCCTCCACCCCAATTTTTAAGAAAGATTTTTGTTACTGTTGCACAGCCCCAGTTTTGGCTGTTTGTTGGTTATGTGATTTTTCTTAAAAACATGACATGAAGATGCCAATGTTGGACTGGAGTGGACAACATCAAAAATCAATTAACACCAGGTTTTGGTCCAACAGATTTATTTGAAATTGCAAGCTTTCGGAGCTGTGCATGGTATAATAGAGAGGTAGAAAACACAATATTTATAAGCAAAGCTAGCTTTAAAAATGCAAACTCCATATTCCTTTGTCCCTAGGTAATGAAAGGTTTTATCAATGTACAAGGGGTGATATCTCAGTTAAGACAACGCAGTCTGCACATGTGATCCCGCTTGGACTCTATATATTTCAAACTAAGGTCTGTTTTTTGACAGAAAATAATCTAAAATGAAATAATCCCCACAGCGCGTGTGTGGTTGTGTGAGAGTGTGAGCGTATGTGCGAGATAGAGAGAATGTGTATGCAAATGTGAGAAGTGTGCACACGTGAGAGAGTGTGTGTGAGCATATGCTGACATCAGCATGTGTGAGTGCATGCATTTGAGTGTGAGTATATATGCGAATGTGCATATGTAGGAGAGGGTCTGTATAATTTGGGAATCTCTATATGGGAGTATATAGTGTGGTTGGGTTACCTGTAGCGAGATATGAACCCAACGTCACGGTTGAGACTATTGCCATGGTTATGGAACTTAGCTATTAGCTCTGCTCAGCAATTTTGCATTGTTGCATATCTCAAAGTCTGCCTTAAGGTAGATGACATTGGCCAAGTCACATGAGTACTTGCTGTGTATATGTTGGGTGGGATTCCCGTGTGCAATGGTAGTATCATGTCCTGCAGAGGTTGCCATGGCAGCATTGTGTGGTGTTTTGGTCGATGTTGACTAAAGGCTGGGTAGTTTGTTGTGAACAAGGTTTGGCAGTTTTCTGAAGGCGAGAAGTGGAGGCGTAGGGAAGGTCGTGACAAGGTATTCATTGTCATTGATGCGTTAAAGGTGCAAAGAACATAGTGAAGTTCCTCTGCTCCTGGGGAGTACTGGATGATGAAGCGTACCCTATCGGTTGTATCCCATGTATGCATTGAGGAGGTCATTATGGTTTTTCACTGTGGCACAATGGAATTGGTGATCGATGAGCTGAGCACAATATCTTGTTCACGTGAGTGCATTCTTCAACAACTTCAGGTGTCCATCACATTCCTCCTCATCCAAGCAGATCTTGTGTATGTGTAGGGCTTCTCTGTAGGGGGTGGCTGTTTTAAATTTAGAGTGGAAGCTGGTGATGTGTAGCATTGTGAGGTTATCTGTATGTTTGCAGTAGAGTGCGGTGCTGAGGTGTCCTACTTTGATGGAGATGCATGTGTCCAAGAAGGAGACTGATTCTAAAAAGTAGTCCATGGTAAGTCTGATAGTGGGGTGAAACTTGTTGATCTCACTGTGTAGTTGTTTCAGTGATTCCTCGCCATAATACCAACAGAAGAAATTGTCATCAATGTTTCCGGTGGATAGTGCTGGTTAGAAGTTCTGTGTGGGATGAAGAAGTCTTGTTTAATCTTGTGCATGAACATGTTGGCATATTGGGGTGCAAATCTGGTCCCTGTAGTCGTTCCATGTGTCTGAATGAAGAAGTCTCTCTCTCTCTCGCTCTCCCCTTCTCTCTCCCATACACAGCAGTCTACCTTCTTACTAATTAAACAAGAGTGCTAGTTTTAAAGTTAAGATTTTGCTTTTAAATACTGTGTCTTTATAATTTGGAGATGCCGGTGTTGGACTGGGGTGTACAAAGTTAAAAATCATGCACACCAGGTTTTAGTCTAACAGGCTTAATTTGAAGCACTAGCTTTCAGAGCACTGCTCCTCCATATCCACCTGATGATGGAATGGTGCTCCGAAAGCTGGTACTTCCAATTAAACCTGTTGGACTATAACCTGGTGTAGTGTATTTATATCTCTTTATCATCTGAGGAAGAAGTGGAGCTCCGAAAGCTTGCAATTCCAAATAAACTTGTTGGACGATAACTTGATGTCATCTGATTTTTTTTTACCTTTCTTAAAAACAGCTCAGTTCTTTCATATGACCAGCCCATGGCCTGCTCCTCAGCTCAGCTGAAGTAATCATCCACTGGTCCAGTCAGTGGGTTGTGGAAGAGATGTTAATTCCCAACCGACTGCCTCTCCTTCGTGGCTAAGCTCATGCCTGGGTGTTTTTAGCAAGGAAGCACATGGTGTCTACCAGCAACCTTAAAGCTTTTACACAGATAGAGGTGGACTCTGTGGGAGCTAACACAATTTTCCTTTGTCATTTTCTTTTAGGTTTTGGTTTTTGTTGCTCTGCCAATGCTGGCTCATTGCATGCTTGGTTTAATTTACAGTTGGAGTTTGTAAATAAGGTTGATATCCTCCTCAAATCTAGTGTTGGCTTCTGATGAAAGAACTAGAAGGAAAAGGTGGAAACTGATGTCTGTATTATGCTGTAGGTTTACAACAAAAACTTTGTATATCTTTGAAAGTCTTTTGCTTCCTAATTTAATACGCATAATATATGGAGCATACTTTGTATCTGCCTTTGCAATACAATAGTCTACCCAAGTCAAGGGTACTGTGTTCACCCACTCTTCTGAATGTGTGGCTTCCTCCATTGAGAGACTGATGCTTGTCATACAGAGCTATAGGCAGCAGTTCAGATCCTTTAGGGATGGGATTTATGTGTATTTGAAACAGCATGGCCTAATGAAGGACAGGAATGAGGAGGGTGTGCCAAGCAGGCTAAGATAAAAGGTAGGGAGGGGCGTTGGGAATGCAAGAGGTGGAAGGAGGTTAAGGTGAGGGTGATAGGCCGGAGAGAGGGTGGGGGCGGAGAGGTCAGGAAGAAGATTGCAGGTCAAGAAGGCAGTGCTGAGTCCGAGGATTGGGACTGAGATAAGGTGTGGGGGAGGGGAAATGAGGAAGCTGGAGATATTTGCATTCATGCCTTGTGGTTGGAGGGTTCCTAGGCGGAAGATGAGGCGTTCTTCCTCGAGGCGTCGTGTTGCCATGGTCTGGTGATGGAGGAGACCAAGGACCTGCATGTCCTTGGCTGAGTGGGAGGGGGAGTTAAAGTGTTCAGCCACGGGGCGATTGGGTTGGTTGGTCCGGGTGTCCGGGTGTCTCTGAAATGTTCCGCAAGCAGGCGGCCTGTCTCCCGAATTAGAGGAGGCCACAGCGGGTGAGTAAACTTTGATTGACTTTATTGAAAAAGCTGAGTGTTCTGGACAGAACAGGTGAGGAGGAACAGTTCCCATGGGTGCACGGATCAAGAACAACAGGGCACCAGAGATACCATAATCAGTAATGTAACAATGTGGGCGGCGCGGTGGCACAGTGGTTAGTACTGCTGCCTCACAGCGCCAGAGATTAGATTAGATTACTTACAAGATTAGATTACTTACAATGTGGAAACAGGCCCTTCGGCCCAACAAGTCCACACCGACCCGCGCAACCCACCCATACCCCTAACCTAACACTACGGGCAATTTAGCATGGCCAATTCACCTGACCCAGGTTCAATTCGCACCTCAGGCAACTGACTGTCTGGAGTTTGCACATTCTCCCCGTGTCTGCATAGGTTTCCTCCGGGTGCTCTGGTTTCCTCCCACCGTCCAAAAATGCGCAGGTTAGGTGAATTGGCCACACTAAATTGCCCGTAGTGTTAGGTGCAGGGGTAAATGTAGGGGAATGAGTCTGGGTGGGTGCGCTTTGGGGGGTCAGTGTAGACTTGTTGGGCCGAAGGGCCTGTTTCCACACTGTAAGTAATCTAATCTATGACCTCCTCAGGAGACAGACACGGCATGGTACATAGAACATAGAACATAGAAGAATACAGCGCAGTACAGGCCCTTTGGCCCTCGATGTTGCGCCGATCCAAGCCCACCTAACCTATACTAACCCACTATCCTCCATATACCTATCCAATGGTACTTTGGGGAAACCGAGCAAAGGCTACGACAACGGATGAATGGGCACCACACAACAATCAACAGACAGGAGGGTTTCCTCTCAGTTGGGGAACACTTCAGTGGTCCAGGACATTCACCCTCGGACCTTCGGGTGACCATCCTCCAAGGTGGACTTCGGGACAGGCAGCACAGGAAAGTGGCCGAGCAGAGGCTGATAGCTAAGTTAAATAGCTAAGCATCCCTCCTGTCTGTTGATTGTTGTGCGGTGCCCATTCATCCGTTGTCGTAGCCTTTGCTCGGTTTCCCCAATGTACCAGGCCTACGTTGCATGCAAGGATGCCCAGATCTCACTTTTTAGATTAGAATCAATCTAAACATCATGGCATAGTCAGAGAACACAGGGGGCTAACACCTTCAACATATTGTCTAGCTATCACCATTGTTAACAGCTAACCCGAGAATGCAACTTTAAAAAAAGGGTTTTGTGATTTACACATGAAAGAAGTGAAACTATCACTGTATTCTAACAGATGAAAGGCTTAACAGACAATCAATTCTTCAATGTATAATTTCAGTTACATCACACTGCAAATTTTTGCTATAAATTCTGTGTTATGATCGAGTCCTCCAATATCACCTGATGAAGGAGCATCGCTCCGAAAGCTAGTGTGCTTCCAATTAAACCTGTTGGACTATAACCTGGTGTTGTGTGATTTTTCACTTTGTACACCCCAGTCCAACACCGGCATCTCCAAATCATTAGTAGGAAGGATTAGCAAAACTCCAAAAGCATTCTACGATTATGGGGGATCACACGAGAATGATCAGAGAAAGGACAGGGCCGATCAGAGATAACGGAGCGAATTTGTGCCTGGAGTCGGAAGAGGTAGAGGAGGCCCTAAAATGAGTTTTCTGAATCAGTATTCACTACAGAGATGGACTTTGTTAATAGTGAGAACACCAGGGCCAGGTTAACAGGTTGAACAGATTGATATTAAGAAGGTAGATGTGATAGAAATTCTGGGAAGCATCAAGATAAGTCCCCAGGGCTGGACCAGGTTTATCCAAGGTTACTACAGGACATGAGAAATGGGGACCCACGGCGCCTCTGGCAATGATCTTTGCATCCTCACTGTCCACTGGAGTAGTCCCAGATGATTGAATGTTGTTCCTCTGTTCAAGAAAGGGAATAGGGAAATCCGTGGGAATTATAGACCAGTTCGTCTTATGTCTGTGGTAAGTAAGGTCCTGGAAAGGATTCTGAGAGATAGGATTTATGGTTATTTGGAGAAATATAGTTTGAAATATAGTCATGCCTCACAAACCTTACTGAGTTATTTGAGAATGTAACAAGACAATTTGATGAAGGTTGAGCAGTGGATGTGGTATATATGGATTTCAGTCAGACATTTGATAAGGTATCCCACAGTAAGTTCATTCAGAAAGTTACGAGGTATGGGATACAAGGAATTTTGGCTAGCTGAAAGAAGACAGTGAGTGGCAGAGGATGGAAAGCATTCTGCCTGGAAGTCAGTGACAAGTGGTGTCCGGCAGGGATCTGTCCTTAGGCCTCTGCTCTTTGTAGTTTTTATAAATGACTTGGATGAAGAAGTGGAGGGGTGGGTTAGTAACTTTGTCGATGACACAAAGGTCAGTGGTGTTGTAGATAGTGTCGAGAGCTGTTGCAGGCTACAACAAGACATTGACAGGATGCTGAGCTGGGCTCAGAAGTGGCAGATGGATTTCAACTTGGACATATATGAAGTGATTCATTTTGGAAGGTTAGATTTGAATGCTGTATGCAGAGTTAAAGACCGGATTCTTAGCAGTGTGGAGGAACAACGGGATCTTGGGGCTCATGTAAATAGATCTCTCAAAGTTGCAACCCAAGTTGACAGAGTTGTTAAGAAGGCATATGCTGTTTTGGCTTCCATTAACAGGAGGATTTGAGTTTAAGAGTGCGAAGTTTTGCAGCAGCTCTATAAAACCCTGGTTAGACCACACTTGGAATATTGTGTCCAGTACTGGTCTCCTCATTTTGGAAGGATGTAGAGGCTTTAGAGAGGGCGATGAGGAAACATACCAGGATGCTGCCTGATTGGAGAGCTTGTTTTATAAGAGGTTGAGTGAGCTAGGGCTTTTCACACTGAAGAGAAGAAGGAAGAGAGGTGACTTGATCGAAGGGTACAAAGTAATGAGAGGCATACATAGAGTAGATAAGCCAGAGATTCTTCCCTAGGGCAGAAATGGCTGTCATGGGGGATCATAATTTTAAGGTGATTGGAGGAAGGTATGGGGGAGATGTCTGAGGTGGTTTCTTTATGCAGACAGTGATGGGTGCATGGAATGCACTGCCAGAGGTGGATGGCAGTCATTTGAGGGGTGTGTAAGTTAGGTTGATTTTAGATTACGATAAATGCTTGGCACAAGCATCTATGTTCTGTACAGTGGAGAAGGCAATGGAGTGCCATGAGGTGTATTGATCATTTGCAGGGCAAGCACAGACAGATACAATGGACTGAACAGCCTCCCTCTGTGCTGTAACTATTTTATAATCCTGTGATGACAGCTTTAGGATGAAGCCTCCGTCAATACAACAGTGAGAGAGTCAACATGGATTAAATCTCTGCAGCAGGAATTGACAGAGCCATGTTGTGATTTATGAGCAAATGAAGCTGATAATGAGTGTACACAGGGCTGTCAGAGAGAAGGGGCAGTAAAATCGACGTTTCGGGCAAAAGACCTTCATCATCCTGTATTCCTGGTGCCGAAATGTCGATTTTACTGCTCCTCGGATGCTGCCTGAATTGCTGTGCTTTTCCAGCACCACTCTAATCTAGAATCTGGTTTCCAGCATCTGCAGTCCTTGTTTTTACCACCCTGCCAGAGAGAAGCATAACGCCCTAATTGTCTCCACTTAAACTTGCCACAAGAATGCTGGTGGTCACTCAATAGAATTCCCTCCCCTCAAGAGTTTTGAAGAAAAGTCTTTGGAACTGTCAAGTTGACTCTGCTTTCTGTCCACAAATGCTTTCAGACCTGCTGGGTTTCTCCAGGAATTTCAGTTTCTTTTCTGTTTCTTTTTCAGAAACCCCTCCTGTGTTGGGAGCAATGAATTGTGGGAATAAATGTATATTTTACAGAACTATCAGTTCCCGTAGCAACAGAAGTTAGTGAAAAAAACATGCTTGATGAGCTACATAAGATTATGGTGAAAGGGTATCTATAATGAAGCTGCTATTATTCTGTCAGAACAAATATCATTTGAAAGAAGTGAAGTTATTAGGAGGTAACTGCTGGATAAATTAGACACAACATTTCGGTAGTTATTGATTAGATTTTCAGCTAAACTTGCTCTGACCTGGTTTTAGACACTATTGTATTTGACATTTTAGTTTTGAGAAACCTTGAACCACAATCTTCTTTTAGTGAGGGTGTCTTACACCCAATTATTGATGAGCACAATCCTGGGGCTGCTCCTCACTGATCAATTTCTTCTCCAGCTCCAAGCCTCTCCCATTACACTTGTGTCTAGTCTTTCACAGCCCCATATCTGATCAAAATTTAAAAAAAAACTGCAGATGCTGTAAATCAGAATCAAAAACAGAAATTGCTGGGTAAATCTCAGCAAGCCTAACAGCATCTGTGGAGAGAAATCAGATTTAACGTTTGAATGGTCACTCAACCTAAAACGTTAACTATGATTTCTTCCCACAGATGCTGCCAGGCCTGAGCTTTTTCCAGCAATTTATGTTGTCATTCTATACCTGATTAGACTCAGTTTTGGAATGAGGATAAATCAGATCAGTTTGCACCTGCTTTAGTTGCATTTCTGAGTTAACACAAACGTCGCACAATCGACAGTGGAAAATCCTATCCTGTAATCTGCGCCAGGGCTTTGTTTGACCATGGGTTTGGAAATGTGGCTTTGGATAAACCTTTATAGGACCAAAACCTTTCTGAACTGCCAACATGGTCTTGTGCTTAGTGCCTGAAATAAAGAGAGAAAGTATTTATTCTTCAATTCTTTAAAACATCATCCATTCAAGCATCACTCATTTAATTCCTATTTTGATAGTTGCTGATTCTTACCAGTCTTATTCACTAATAATTGGAAATAACCACATGTTTGGCAAAGTGTTTTGTTATGGGGTTGTCACAGCTAAACAGTTACCCAGAGTGACAGATGAGGGGTAGGATTTTGAGAATTTATACCAAGACTAAGAGATTGGCCCCATTGCCCTTGCCATCAACATTGCTGACCCCATTACCCCAAAGCCACTTGGCACACCAGCCTCATTCCTAAAGGGCTTATGCCCGAAACGTCGATTCTCCTGCTCCTCGGATGCTGCCTGGCCTGCTGTGTTTTTCCAGCACCACATTTTTCAACCCCATTACCCAAAAGTCAATCTTGCTATCGACTTAAGAACATCACAGAGCATTACTTGCTGAAGGACATTTGCTGCAACTTTTAATATTTGAACCAAGACCCATAGGAGATGGAGAGACATTTCTGAAAGTAAGCAGTCACTTACCTTTGTTGTGAGCTTGCAGTTGGGATAGTGAGTTCAGGCCTACTTTGCAGAGTGAACAATATTGCAGTTTCATTGCTGTCTCCTCGTCAGACTCCTTGTTAACCATTCTGGCATCAACTGTTGTCACTCCGTCCACCCCGGAAGCTCCAGTCGATATAGTTGCAGGAGCCAATGTACTGTCAGTTGATGCAGTGAGGATAGCAGATGGTTGAAGCTCAGGAGTGAGCAATGGGGAAATAGACCAAAGAGTTTCTGAGGGAACTCCAGTAGAGACAATCTCTACATGATCTTCTGTTGAAAAAAAGAGCAACATATTGTGAGGAAAGCATGAAACAGGCTGATGTGGTCAAACAGGCTGATGTTAAGAAGGAGGATGTGCTGAAAAGTTTGAAAAACATAAGGATGGATAGGTCCCCTGGGCCAGAAAATGAGGGAAGAGATTGCTGCACTTTTGGCAATGATCTTTGCATTCTCACTGTCCACTGGAGTAGTACCAAATGATTGGAGGGTGTCAAATGTTATTCCTTTGTTCAATAAGGGGAATAGGGATAATCCGGGGAATTACAGACCAGTCAATCTTATATTTGCGGTGGGCAAATTATTGGAGAGGATTCTGAGAAACAGGAATAATAATTATGGCTGGATTAGAAATAGCAAACATGGCTTTCTGGAGGGCAAGTCATGCCTCACAAGCTTTATTGATTTTTTTGAGGATGTGACATTGTGAAGGTTGAGCAGTAGATGTGGTGTACATGGATGTTAGCAAGACATTTCATAAGGTTCCCCATGGTAAGATCATCCAGAAAGTAAAGAGGCATGGGATACAGGGAAATTTGGCTGTCTGGATGCAAAATTTGCTGCCCCATAGGAGACTGTGTGTGGTAGTAGATAGAAAGTATTCAGCCTGGAGCTCGATGACCAGCGGTGATCCACAAGACTCTCTTCTGGGACCTCTGTGGGAAGCTAGAAAAGTGATTGCTGGGCCTCTTGCCGAGATATTTGTATCAATAGTCACAGGTGAGGTGCCGGAAGAGTGGAGGTTGGCAAACGTGGTGCCACTGTTTAAGAAGGGTGGTAAGGACAAGCCAGGGAACTATAGACCAGCGAGCCTGACATCGGTGGTGGGCAAGTTGTTGGAGGTACATCCTGTCCCTCAGGATTCCATCTATTTGGAAAGGCAAGGACTGATTCGGGACAGTCAATACGGCTTTGTGTGTGGGAAATCATTTCTCTCAAACTTGATTGAGCTTTTTGATGAAGTAACAAAGAAGATTGATGAGGGCAGAGCAGTAAATCTGATCTATATGGACTTCAGTAAGGCGTTTGACAAGGTTCTCCATGGGAGAGTGATTAGCAAGGTTAGATCTCATGGAATACAGGGAGAACTAGCCATTTGGATACAGAACTGGCTCAAAGGTTGAAGACAGAGGGTGGTGGTGGAGGGTAGTTTTTCAGGCTGGAGGCCTGTGACCAGTGGAGTGCCACAAGGATTGGTGCTGCGCCCTCTACTTTGTCATTTACATAAATGATTTGGATGTGAGCATAAGAGGTACAGTTAGTAAGTTTGCAGATGACACCAAAACTGGAGGTGTAGTGGATAGCGAAGAGAGTTACCTCAGATTACAACAGGATCTGGACCAGATGGGTCAATGGGCTGAGAAGTGGCAGATGGAGTTTAATTCAGATAAATG
>NC_057744.1:39619780-39646010 GCF_004010195.1 Chiloscyllium plagiosum | reverse complement strand
GCTGGGGCTGTTTTCCCTGGAGCGTCGGAGGCTGAAGAGTGACCTTATAGAGGTTTACAAAATTATGAGGGGCATGGATAGGATAAATAGGCAAAGTCTTTTCCCTGGGGTCGGGGAGTCCAGAACTAGAGGGCATAGGTTTAGGGTGAGAGGGGAACGATATAAAAGAAGCCTAAGGGGCAACTTTTTCACACAGAGAGTGATACGTGTATGGAATGAGCTGCCAGAGAAACTGGTAGAGGCTTGTACAATTGCAACATTTAAGAGGCATTTGGATGGGTATATGAATAGGAAGGGTTTGGAGGGATATGGGCCGGATGCTGGCAGGTGGGATTACATTGGGTTGGGATATCTGGTCGGCGTGGACGAGTTGGACTGAAGGGTTTGTTTCCATGCTGTACATCTCTATGACTCTGCTCTTTCTGATTTTTCTAAATGGAAGTGGAAGGGTGAGTTAGTAAGTTTGCCAATGACATGAAGATTTGTGGAGTTGTGGATTGTGTAGAATGCTATTGTATGTTGCTACACGACAAAGACAGGCTGGAGGACTGGGCTGATAAGTGGCAGATGGAATTCAACCTGGAAAAATGTGAGGGGATTCATTTTGGAAGGTTGAATTTAAATGCAGAATACAGGGTTAAAGGCTGGATTCTTGGCAATGTGGAGGAACAGAGGGATCTTGGGGCCCATGTCCATAGATCCCTCAAACTTGCCACCCAACTTGATAGAGTTGTTAAGAATGTGTATGGTGTGTTGGCTTTCATTAGCATGGGGATTGAATTTTAGAACTGCAAGATTATGCTGCAGCTCTATAGAGCCCTGATTGGACCACAGTTAGAATATGGTGTTCGGCTCTGTTCACCTCATTATAGGAGGGATGTGGAAGTTTTAGTGAGGGTGCAGAGGAGATTTACCTGGATTGGAGAGCGTGTCTTATAAGAAAAGTTGAGGGAGCTAAGGAGTGAAGGAGGATGAGAGGTGACTTGAATGAGGTATACGAGATGATGAGAGGCTTTTCATCTGTCCCAACATTGCTTGCCCAGAAAAAAATAGATTTTCTTCTTTTCGTGAGTGTGTCTTCCATTTAAGTACGGTGTGTTCATCAATAATTAAGATTCCCAACATAACTGATTGGTCCTTACTGTCTGCGTGTCTAGGCCCAGGCATGTAGCACATGCCTAGTAATTCATAAACCAATCCTGGGGCTGCTCCTCACTGATCAATCTCTTCTCCAGCTCCAAGCCTCTCCCATTACACTTGTGTCTAGTCTTTCACAGCCCCATATCTGATCAAACTTTAAAAAAAAAACTGCAGATGCTGTAAATCAGAATCAAAAACAGAAATTGCTGGGTAAAGCTCAGCAAGCCTAACAGCATCTGTGGAGAGAAATCAGATTTAACGTTTGAATGGTCACTCAACCCAAAACGTTAACTCTGATTTCTCCCCACAGATGCTGCCAGACCTGAGCTTTTTCCAGCAATTTATGTTGTCATTCTATACCTGATTAGACTCAGTTTTGGAATGAGGATAAATCAGATCAGTTTGCACCTGCTTTAGTTGCATTTCTGAGTTAACACAAACATCGCACAATCAACAGTGGAAAATCCTATCCTGTAATCTGCACCAGGGCTTTGTTTGACTGTGGGTTTGGAAATGTGGCTTTGGATAAACCTTTATAGGACCCAAACCTTTCTGAACTGTCATCATGGTCTTGTGCTTAGTGCCTGGAATAAAGAGAGCAAGTATTTTGCCCAGAAAAAAAATAATGAGTTCTTACCACATACTAGGCGCTGTCTTTGATGGCAGGATCAAATGAGATCAAGTTTCACAAATAAAGGTATGATGCTAGAATTATCTACCCAAACTCAAATATGACTGTTGTGAATGAACGTTCTACAGGAGTGTCCTGTTTTCTTTCAGCATCACTGAAATGCACCAGAGGGACTTATATTCCATCACCATGTCACCTTTTATTTACACATGCACAGTATGTAGACTCTGACCAGCTACTACAGAACTAGTCCCTAGAATGAGGAGAATCCCTGAGCTCCTTGATAGGCCCACATCATCAACCCAATCAGAGATTTCACATTCAATGAATCCATTTTCCTACCTCACTGCTTCCTGCTGATTAGCCAAGTCTCTATTCATGACAATATACTACTTCCAGTGAGATGGGCTCTTATCTTATAAATTAACCTTTTGTGAGGTATCTTGTTGAATGTCTTCTGGAAGTCCAAATATAAAATATCTATCCCCTGTATCCACTCTTGTTGAGACTTCCTCAATAAAGTTAATGAATTAGTCAGACGTGATTTGCCTTTCATGAAGCCATGGTGACTTGGCTTGATGTAGATTACCATTTTCCAAGTGTGTTGCTATTACTTCCTTAATTGATTTCAACATTTTTCCAACAATAGATGTAAGGCTAATTGGCATTTTTGCCTCTGTCCCACTTTGAACAGGGATGTCGCAGGTGTAATAAAAGTCAGGGGCTGAGGGGCCTGGCCATTCTCAAATTGGACATCAGTGAACGGGTTGTTACTGAGCAAGTGCTGTTTGACTGCACTGTTGATGACACCTACCATCACGTTACTAGTGATCTAGAGTCAACTGATACGGCTGTAATTGGTTGGATTGAACTTGTGCTGCATTTTATGGGCAAACGTGGGCAATTTTCCATATTGTTCTGTAGATGCCAGTGTTATAGCTGAATAGAACAGCTTGGCGCAGGTGTAACAAGGACTAGGCCATGTCTTCAGAACTATAGCAAAATATTGTCAGGGCCCATAGCCTTTGTAGTATCTTGACCTCCAACTATTTCCTAGACTAGTATCTGTGATCTTGGGGATCTCTTGAAGAGGCTGAGCTGGATCATCCAGTCCGTACTTGTGGCTAAAGATTGCTGTGAACGCTTCAGCCTTATATTTTGCACTGTATGCTGGGTTCTTCTGTTATTGAGGATGGGAATATTTATGGCGCCTCCTCATCTCATTATCCACTATCATTCACAACTGGATATGGCAAGACTGCACAGCTTGGTTGAGGGATTGCTTGGCTCGGTCAATCACTGTCTGTGTGGAGTTTGTACATCCTCTCCGTGTCTGCGTGGATTTCCTCTGGGTGCACCAGCTTCCTCCCACAGTCCAAAGATGTACAGGTTAGGTGGATTGGCCAAGCTAAATTGCCATAGTGTTCAGTGGTGCGTAGGCTATGTGCATTAGTCAGGGGAAATGTAGGGGAATGGATCTGGGTGGGATACACTTCAGAGGGTCGGTGTGGACTTGTTGAGCCAAGTGGCCCGTTTCCACACTATGATCCTGTGATCACTTGTTGCTAGTGTGGTTTGAGATACAAGTAGTCCTGTTTTGGTAGCTTCAACCCATTGACACTAGATTTGCTTGGTGCTGCTCCTGCACTTTTAGTTGAACCAGAGTTGGTGCCCAAATGGAGGACAAATGCTAGACCATGGCCTAGTGGTATTAGCACTAGACTATTAATCCAGAAAATCAGCTAACATGCTAGAGACACAGGTTTGAATACCATTATGAGGAAGAATGGTTCATGGTAATCAGCAGGAGATTTTCTTGCCTATGCTAAACTTGATGCCACGATTTTATGGGGTTTGATGTCAATGTTGAGGACTCCCAAGCCAACTTCCTCCCAACTGTGCCACACCTCCCACAGTGTGATAGGACATATCCAAGGATGGTGATGGTAGTTTGATGGACCTTGTCTATAAGGTATAATTCCACGAGTATGACTATATCAGGTAGTTGCTTGACTAGTCTGTGAGACAGCCCTCCCAATTTGGCACTAGCCCCCAGCTGTTGGTATAGAGAACTTTAGAGAATTGATGGGGCTATTTCTGCCAACATTGCTGTTGGTGCCTAGACTGATATAAAGGAAGTCTATCTATTTCATTTCTCTTTTGAGACTTCATAGCAATTGTTATAACTAGGCTATTTCAGAGGGCAAAAGAAATTTTCCTGAAGAAGGGCTAATGCCCGAAACGTCGATTCTCCTGTTCCCTAGATGCTGCCTGACCTGCTGCGCTTTTCCAGCAACACATTTCCATCTCTGATCTCCAGCATCTGCAGACCTCATTTTCTATTTCAGAGGGCAGTTGAGTGTGTGGATCTGGAGTCACATGTAGGCCTGACCAAGTTCAGATGGCAGATTTCCTTCCCTGAAGAACATTAGAGAGTCAAAGGGGCATTGGCAGTGTTTTGTGAACATCATTAGATCTTAATTCCAGATATTAGTTGAATTCACATTCTACTATTTCCCACAATGGGATTCAAACCTGTGTCCCTAGCATGTTCGCTGATTTTCTGGATTAATAGTCTAGTGATAATACCACTCCCATGGTTAATCATTTATCTCCACACTATTCTTATATCTCTGACAATTATTAACTAGAAATCTATCAATCAGTCTTTATCTTTTACTTAACGGTTGAGCTTCCACACTCCTTGTAATAAAGAATTCCACCTATTCACCTTTATCTGAATGGAGATACTCCTCCTCATGTCAGTTCTAAGTGGTTTACTTTTCAGAATGAGACCATCTCCTGTTCCTAGACCCCATATCCAGGGGAAGCATCTTCTTTTCACCTACTCTTGCCTATCCATTTAATTATCTTGCGAGTTTCTGGGAGATCACCTCTCATTCTTCTAAACTTCAGAGAATACAGGATCAATCTCCACTTATAGAACATGCACACCATCCCTGGATCCAGTCTGGTGAATCTCTGCTACACT
This sequence comes from Chiloscyllium plagiosum, assembly GCF_004010195.1. Lineage (NCBI taxonomy): Eukaryota > Metazoa > Chordata > Chondrichthyes > Orectolobiformes > Hemiscylliidae > Chiloscyllium > Chiloscyllium plagiosum. Next base: position 39,641,247 of record NC_057744.1, on the reverse strand, counting down.
GTCTCAGTGAACAACATATTTCTTTTGGCAAGGAGACCAGAACTGCAACAATACTTCAGGTGTAATCTCATAAGTACTCTGCAGAATTGAAACAAGATGCTCCTATACTCCAGTTGGAGCAACAACCATTTTTTTAAAATCATGTGGGTCTTCAAAGTTTGTACAATATGGTCACATCAAATGTGCAAAGGTAGTCTGGAAGATGTGTTGGAATTAACTGTGGAAGAAACTTTTGTATTGTATTATTTTTGTCTAATAAGGGGGAGTTAATTAACTTCATAATAGAAGAGCTTCTGAGAGAAGATGATCATAACATCGTTAAATTCCATAATAAGCTTAAAAAGCACCATACATTAGTCCAATACAATAATCTTAATTAAAGCCAATCACTTTGGAAGGCTGATTGAGTTTTAAAAAATAACAAAAAAGCATGTAAAAACAACAATTCAATGTTAAACAAAAATGTGCAACTACAATGTAAACGTTAGCTGAAAAGATCCATCTACTAGGGGGTTTAAGGATGGAATTAGATTTTTAAAAGTTAGAAAACACAGGAGACAATTAGATATAACATGTAAATCATCTCTTATCCTGTCATGATCAGACCAACTCAAAATTCAAAGTAAAAACATTATTTTCCAACACTGTTTGAGGCAGCATCAGTGAATAAGGCGAATAGTAATCTAACACTGAAAGATCCACAGAGCAAATCATGGCAGCAAGGAGTCATTGTTGGCATTATGCAGAACACACTGAAAATGCACAAAATATATTGGAGAACCTGTTTTCTGAATGCTCTTTTCAATGATATCTGTATCTGAGATGGAGGTGGTCTTGGAGACAGTGATGTCCTTTGGAGAAGACCCTTTCTGCTTAGTTTTTTTGGACTCCAGCCCCTTGACCATCCTGGCATGCTTGTTACTTCTGTAGTGGGTTTCAGCTTGGTTCTAATAGAAAAAACAAAATAAGGTTAATTCAGAAAGAGCAAATTCAAATTTAGTACACATTTGAGTTTAATAGATATTTCTAAATTAAATCTGCTGAACCTTGTATTGAATAATCCTTGTGTATCCTCGAGGCTAGTATCAGCTGGAATTCTGCAGGCACTTTTAAATGGGAATGGAGGTATAAGGCAGAAATTCAAGGAGTTAGAACAAAGTTGTTATCTCTAGTTTGTTACCCATGCCATGTGCTAGCGAGGCGAGGAATAGGGAGGGAGAGCAGTTAAACATGCGGCTACAGGGATGGTGCAGGTGGAAGGGTTTCAGATACCTGGGACAGCACAGTGGCTTAATGGTTACCATTGCTGCCTCAGCATCAGGGACCCGGGTTCGAGTCTGGCCTCGGGTGACTGTGTGTGGAGTTGCACATTCTCCCTGTGTTTGCGTGGGTTTCCTCCACAATCCAAATGATGTGCCGGTCAGGTGAATTGGTGTGCTAAATTGCCTAGAGTGTTTAGGTGCATTAGTCAGGGGTAAATGACGGGAAATGCGTTAAGGTGGGTTACTCTGAGGGTCGGTGTGGTCTTGTTGAGCTGAAGGGCCTGTTTCCTGATTGAGTTTAAAAAAAAACAAAAAAAGCATGTAAAAACAACAAATCAATGTTAAACAAAAATGTGCAATTACAAAGTAAACGTTAACTGAAAAGATCCATCTACTAGGGGGTTTAAGGATGGAATTAGATTTTAAAAAGTTAGAAAAATACAGGGGACAATTAGATATAACATGTAAATAATCTCTTATCCTGTCATGATCAGACCAACTCAAAATTCAAGTAGGGAATCTAATCTAATCAATAATTGAGGCTCATTCCGAGATAGGCGGGATGATCTACATGAACCAGAGGGCTACCAATATCCTGAAGGGGTGCGGGTGGAGTGGACTTTTGCTAATTCTCTTCGGGAGGCTAATTCAGCAGCAGACTGGGAACCTGAATTGTAGTTCTAGTATACACTAGATTTAGTAGTGAGGTCATGATTAAGGTTTCAAGGTCACAGGAGTGTACTAGCAGGCAGGGAGGGGGTTTTGAAGTGCATTTACTTCAACGCCAGGAGTATCTGGAATAAGATGGATGAACTTGCAGCATAGTTGGCACCTGGGACTTTGTTGTGGTCATTTTGGAGACAGACCAGGGACAGGAATGGTTGTTGCAGGTTCTGGGGCTTGGATGTTTCAGTAAGATCAGGGAAGGACAGTATTACGGAGGTAGAAAGGATACTTAATGTGCACTCATCTACTAAAGGTAGTATGGGCCGAGGCAGAAACAGGAAAGGAGAGGTCTCCCTGTTTGGAATTTCCTATAGTCCTCCGAAAAATTCTAGATCTGTAGTGGAAAAGATTGCAAAGATGATTCTGAATAGGAGTGAAAGTAATTGGGTATTTTTTTATATAGGAGCCTATAACTTTCCAAAATTGACTGAAAAGCTATGGTTTGAGTACTTTAGATGGGTCAGTTTTTGACGAATGAGTGCAAGAGGGTTTCCTGTCACAGTATGTAGACAGGCCAACGAGGGACGAGGCCACATTGGATTTGGTACTGGGTAATGATTAGATTTGAAGGTAGGTGAGCACTTTGATAGTGATCACAATTCGGTCATGTTTACTTTAGCGATGGAAGGGGATAGGTTTTTTTAGCTGGACAAGATTTTTAGCTGGGGGAAGATAATTATGATGCGATAAGGCAAGATTTAGGATGCATAGGATGGGGAAGGAAGCTGTAGGGGATTGGCACAATTGAAAGTTGGAGCTTGTTCAAGGAACAGCTACTGTGTGTCCTTGATAAGTACATGCCCGTCAAGCAGGGAGGAAGCTAGAGTGATGGAACCATGATATACTAAAGAAACTTAATCTCTTGTCAAGAGAAAGAAGGTTTATGTAAAGATGATTTGGAGATGCCAGTGTTGGACTGGGTGCACAAAGTTAAAAATCACAACACCAGGTTATAGTCCAACAGATTTAATTGGAAGCGCTAGCTTTCAGAGCTCCGCTCAGGTTGTGGCCACCTGATGAAGGAACGGTGCTCCAAAAGCTAGCGCTTCCAATTAAACCTGTTGGACTATAACCTGGTGTGTGATTTTTAACTATGTAAAGATTAGACATGAAGGCTCAGTTAAGGTGCTTGAGAGTTAGAAGTTAGCCAGGAAGGATCAGGTAGTCATGGAGGCAATGGTCTTTGTGGAAAGGAGTGGAGAGGGAAATATATCTCTGGTGGTGTGCTCTGTTTGAGGTGGCGGAAATGTCGGCGGATGATGCGATTAATGCAGAGGTTGGTAGGGTGGAAAGTGAGGACCAGGTGGGTTCTGTCCTTGTTATGGTTGGAGGGGTGGGGTTTGAAGGTGGAGGGGTGGGATGTGGATGAGATGCGTTGGAGGGCATCTTCAACCAAGTGGGAAGGGACATTGCGATCTCTAAAGAAGAAGGCCATCTGGGTGTGTTTTGTTGTGGAACTGGTCCTCCTAGGAGCAGATACGGCAGAGGCAGAGGAATTGGGAATACGGGATGGCATTTTTGCAGGAGGTAGAGTGGGAAGAGGTGTAATCCAGGTAGCTGTGGGAGTCCGTGGGTTTGTAAGTAATGTCAATGTCAAGTCAGTCATCATTAATGGAGATGGAGAGGTCCAGGAAGGGGAAGGAGGCGTCAAAGATGGTCCAGGTGAATTTAAGGTCAGGGTGGAATGTGTTGGTGAAGTTGATGAACTGCTCAACCTCCTTGCAGGAGTGCGAGGTGGCACCAATGCAGTCATCAATGTAGCGGAGGAAGAGGTGGGGAGTGGTGCCAGTGTAACTACAGAAGATGGACTGTTCTACATAGCTGACAAACAGACAGGCATAGCTGGGGCCTATACAGGTGCCCATGGCTACCCCTTTGGTCTGGAGGAAGTGGAAGGATTCAAAGGAGAAATTCTTAAGGGTGAGGACGAGTTCAGCCAAACAAATGAGAGAGTGTCGGTGGAAGGGTACTGTTGGGGACGTCAGGAGAGGAAGAAACGGAGGGCTTGGAGGCCGTGGTCATAGTGGATGGAGGTGTAGAGGGATAGGATATCCATGGTGAAGATGAGGCGTTGGGGGCCAGGGAAACTGAAGTCTTGGAGGGGGTGGAGGGCGTGGGCATGGTCTCAAACGTATGTGAGGAGTACCTGGACTGGGGGGGATAGGACAGTATCGAGATAGGTGGAGATGAGTTTGGTTGGGCAGGAGCAGGCTGAGACAATGTGTCGACCAGGGTGGTCAGTCTTGTGGATCTTGGGAAGGAGGTAGAATGGTGCGGTGCGGGGTTCCCGGACTACGAGATTGAAAGCTGTGGGTGGGAGATCTCCTGAGGTGATGAGGTTCTGTATGGTCTGGGAGATGATGGTTTGGTGATGGGGGAAGGTGGAGTCATGGTCGAGGGGACGGTAGGAGGAGGCATCTTCGAGGTGGCATCTGGCTTCAGTGGTGTAGAGGTCAGTGCGCCAAACTACCATTGCACCCCCTTTATCTGCTGGTTTGATGGTGATGGTGAGCACTACAGGGAACATCTCCGGGACACCCACACCAATCAACCCCACCGCCCCTTCATCGAACATTTCAACTCCTTCTCCCAATCTGCCAAGGACACAAGGTCCTGGGCCTCCTCCACCGCCACTCCCTCACCACCCGAAGCCTGGAGGAAGAACGCCTCATCTTCCACCTCAGAACATTTCAACCCCAGGGACTTCACCATTTTTCTCATTTCCTCTCCCCCCCCTAGTTCCAACCTTCCAGCTCAGCACTGTCCTCACGACCTGTCCTACCTACCAATCTCCCTTCCCACCTATCCACTTCACCCTCCTCTCTGACCTATCACCTCCACCCCCCCTCCCCTCCCCCATTCACCTATTGTACTCTTTGCTACCTTCTCCCGAGCCGAGCCTCCCCCCCCCAATTTATCTCTCCAACCTGGAGGCTTCCTGCCTCTATTCCTGATGAAGGGCTTTTGCCCGAAACATTGATTTTCCTGCTCCTTGGATGCTGCCTGACCTGCTGTGCTTTTCCAGCCCCACTCTGATCTAAACTCTGGTAATTATAGTCCAGTGAGCCATACTTCAGTTTTGGGTAAAACATTGGAAAGGATTGTAAAAGATAGGATTTATAATATCTATAATGGAATAATTTTATTAGGGATAGTCAGCACAGTTTTGTGAAGAGTAGGTCATGCCTCACAAACTAAGAGCTCTTTGAGAAGGTGACCAAACAGGTGGATGAAGGTAAAGCAGCTAATGTGGTGTATATGGATTTCAGTAAGGCATTTGATAAGTGTCCCCACAGTCAGCTATTGCAGAAAATAGAGATGTGGGGGATTGAGGGGGATTTAGCAGTATGGATCAGAAATTGGCTAGCTGAAAGACAGAGGGTGGCGTTTGATGGGAAATGTTCAGTTACTTGTGGTGTACCACACGGATTTACTGAGGCCACTGCTGTTTATCATTTTTATAAGTGACCTAGATAAGGATGTAGAAGGATTGGTTAGTAAATTTACAGATGACATTAATGTCATTGGAGTTACAGACAATGTGGAAGGATGGTTCAGTTTACAGAGGGACATATATAAGCTTTTATATATAAGATTCCTGAAGCAGGGCTTATGCCCGAAACGTCGATTCTCCTGTTCCCTGGATGCTGCCTGACCTGCTGCGCTTTTCCAGCAACACATTTTCAGCGACATATATAAGCTGTAGAGTTGGGCCAAGAGGTGGCAAATGGAGTTTAATGCAGAAAAGCATGAGGTGATTCACATTGGAAGGTGCAACAGGAATGCAAAGTACTGGGCTAATAGTAAGATTCTTGGTATGTAGATGAGCAGAGGGATCGGTGCGCATATGCATAGATCCCTGAAAGTTGATATCAAAGTTGATAGGGTTGTTAAGACATACACTGTTAGCTTTTATTGATAGAGAGGAATGGAGTTTGAGCCATGAGGTGGTGTTGCAGCTGTACAAAATGCTGACAGAGCCACATTTAGAATATTGTGTACAGTTCTGGTCACCGCATTATAAGGAGGATGTGGAAGCTTTGGAAAAGGTTCAGAAGATATTTACTAGGATATTGCTTGGTATGGAGGGAAGGTCTTCTGAGGAAAGGCTTTCAGGAAGTTTCCTCAGTAGTAAGGATGTGGAATACCCTGCCTGCTACAATAGTGGACTCAATTAATGGTTATTTAGATAATATATGGATGATAATAGAATAGTGTAGGTTAGATGGGTTGTGGATTGGTTTCACAGGTCAGCACAACATTGAGGGCCAAAGGGCCTGAACTGCAAGTAATGTTATGTTCTAAATAGAAAGTAATTGAAATAACTGCACAGAGGCCAGTATTCAATCACCAAGTCATCCTTTATTTACTTTTAAATTGTATACTGTCTATGGCCAGCCAGCTCAGAGTCAGCACCCTGAACGGAGGAGATTTTAAATCCTCTGTTTATGTTTGTTAAAACAAGGTGATTCTAAATGTCCTGGTTATATTTCATTAAGTACAAATCACAAACAGTTAACATTAACAGCCATAAACAAGAAACAGCAAGTTACAGGGGAAAGGGGCAGCAAAGCCAAACCCCACCATACAACCAGTTCACAGGGAATTGAGGTAGCCTTGAATCCTACCTTATCACACCAAAAAGGATTATAATGAAAGATACAAGGAGGAAATACAGACAGTCCAATAAACCAAACAAAACAGTGCGTATAACAGACATCCCTGGCAACCCAACAAACCACCCTATTCTACCATCTTCCAGTCATTTCAAAAGCAGCCCACCCCTACACCCCTTCCAGCACCCTGTCCACCCCATGCCCCTTCCAGTCACCACTAGGGCAGCCTGTCCTGTTTCCCCACACCCCCCAGGACAGCCTACTCACTTGCTGGCTTCCCAAGCCACCCTTTCACACCTTCCTGCCACCTCAAGAACAGCCTGCCCTGGTCACAGGGCAGTGAGGATGGCCTAGCTGCTTTCTGGCTCTTGGTCTACCCCTGTGTTCCATCTGGTTCTTGCCCAAACACACCATCCAGCCTGTGGACTGCCCTGACACCTTCCGGTCACCTCTAGGACAGCCTGTTCCCCTCCTTGGGGAGACGGCACACAAAGCAACCCACAAGCCTTCTGTATCTCAGCCTGCCCCTTACATACCCTCCAGCTACTTCAGGACAGCCCATCCCAATTACCCCTTCTTGGGACAATAGCACTCAGAACAGCCTACCCACCTTCCAGCTCTCCGGCAACTGGCATCAGGGTAGCCTACTCACCTTCTGATTCACAGGATGGCCTACCCACCCTCCAGTTCTTGGGTGACAGCATTCAGGAGGATTTAATGAGCCTCCCAGCTCACAACGAGGCCTGCTAAATCCAGGGACAAGATAGTGCAGGTGATAATCCCAACAAGCAACGACAGACAGACAAACAAACAAACTCTTCTGGTACAGAGTCTATTATCATAAACCATTCTTTTCAGAATGCAAAATCCATTCCTAGGAATAGACTATTCCAGAATGCAGAATCAATTGCCAGGAACAGAGTCCACTCCCAACAGCAGCAAATGCAAACCCCACAGGTGTTCAGTCTCCATAGAGGACTGTCTATCCAGAGAGTCAGGCTCACTCACAGGAATACAGTTCATTGTAAAAAAGGTGCAGTCAACTCACAGGGGACATCCACTCCAGGATGCAGTAAATGCTCACCTTCCAGCACACACAGGTGCTCAGTCTTCAGAGGCCTAATCCACCCACAGAGAGCCAGGCTTATTTTTTCCCCAGCACCCATGGTGTGTGTGTGCAGGTGTGAGACACAGTGAAAGATACAAAGTGCACGAATCTTTATTCAAACTCCACCACCAGGAAGATAGGAAAACGCCCGGGTGGCCAGTGACAAACACTGCCCTTCACATCAAAGGGCAGTGCTGTGTGATCAAAACAGTGAAGGGGAGGGTAGGGACTAAATCAAAATAGAGTTGGAGGGAGAAATAATGCACTCCACTCCCTGCAGCGCCCACCTCTCCCTGAACAGCTCCAGGGTGTTGGTCCTTCTCCAAGGACACCTGGGCTCTAACGTAACCGCGGAAGAGGGGCAGGCAGTCGGCCCTAACGACCCCCTCCACCCCAGATCCCCGAGAGAAAGGGGGGGGAACTCCCGCATAGAGAGCCCTCTACTGGGGATCCCCACCGCCTGGTGGCAAATGGGCACGCCAAGGCGTGTCCGGACGGTGGATGAGGGAGAAGAGGTGGACGGTGTGCAGCAGCAGTCTATACAGGGCCCTCCTTTTTACACCTATGAAAGAAACAAAATTAAAATTCCGGAGGCAGCTCAGGTTGTGGGGCACAGGCTCCCGCGGGAAGTACGGGACCTTGGGGCCAATGTGAAATTCTGTCCGGGCTGGGGTGAGCGCGGACGGGATCCCACCGCACACCTGAGCGTCCTCCAACTGGTGCATTACGTCGGGTCCGAGCACCACCGTTTCAAGGCATCGGATGGCGGTGACCACGTACCAGACGTCTACCGCTACATCTTCTGTTTATGTTGGTTAGCCAGAGTTAACAACCCCAATCATGGACCTCATAGTCAGCAAGGTCCAGCCCAATCCAATCACTACATCCTTCCCCCTCCCCACATCCCCACAAGTCCAGGGATGTTAGGCCTGGTCTTCTTTACAATGTTTATGCCTCAGGTCTGGTTTCTCTGATTTGGACTCTGACGTGGGCAGAAAATGATGACTGCAGATGCTGGAGACCAGAGTTGAAAAATGTGGTGCTGGAAAAACACAGCAGGCCAGGCAGCATCTGAGGAGCAGGAGAATCGATGTTTTGGGCATCATTCCTGAAGAAGGGCTTATGCCCGAAACGTCGATTCTCCTGCTCCTCGGATGCTGCCTGGCCTGCTGTGTTTTTCCAGCACCACATTTTTCAATTCTGACATGGGCAGCATGTACACGACTCTTGCATCCAGAGCATCTTGGAAACTTCTCCTCCCTGTCTTCCAGTAACAATAGTATCAAGACTGCATCCATCTTCAACTTTGAAGTATCCTCAACATTAGATGGAGAGTGAGAACCCATGGTTTCTGAAAGACTTTCTAGAAGTTCTGAGGGGCCAGGTATATTTTGCTCCTGCCCTGTTTACGAGGGAGCAGCTTTCAGGTGATCCACATGTTTGTTCAGGATCGGCTCACCTACCCAGACTTTGTAAGTCATGGAACCTGACCTCACATGCACCTCGCCTCATACGTATACACTACCCTGATACTGTATGAGAAGGCATCACCTGTCAGCACTACCTCTCATGTCAGATCATCATAAGCCAACACCTTAGATGACGATAGCTGTTTCTTAACTTCCCTAAAGGCTACTTCTTGGCTATGTTATGGACCAGGCCAGACCCCCTCAAAACATTTCAAGAAAGTAGCCGGGACCCTAACTTTGTTAGTTGTTTTCAGCAGGTGTAAAGTGGCTATTCCAGGAGTGATGTAGCTGGCTCTACCACTTAGAATTAGAATCCTTACTGTGTGGGAACAAGTCACACCAACCCTCTGAAGAGTAACCCACCCAGACCCATTCCCCTATATTTACTCCTGACTCATGCATCTAACCTATACATCCCTGAATACTGTGGGCAATTAACATGGCCAATTCACCTAACCTGCACATCTTTGGATTGTAGGAGGAAACTGAAGCACCTGGAGGAAACCCATGCAGAGACAGAGAGAATGTGCAAACTCCATACAGATAGTAGCCTGAGGCGAACCTGGGTCCCTGGCGTTGTGAGGCAGCAGTGCTAACCACTGAGCCACCGTGCCACCGCACCCCTGCCCCTGTTTTAAACTAAACAGAATTTATTTGTGAGATTACCGAATGAAACACAAACAAAAGAGAACAAACCATAGAATAAATTCCTGAAGAAGGGCTTATGCCCGAAACGTCGATTCTCCTGTTCCCTGGATGCTGCCTGACATGCTGCGCTTTTCCAGCAACACATTTCCAGCATAGAATAAATTAACCTATCCAAAAACCCAAAGGATCATCTCAACTTAATAATGCTGTTCTAAATTCCTGCAACAAGTTCCATAAACACCCCTTGGCAAAAAAAGTAAAATCAAACACAGGGTCTTATAGGAGAGATGACAGAGAGATTCAGCATGGAATTCTTTCTTCCATGTAGTTGTCTCTTTGACCAGCAGCCTCAAAGATCTAACTGTTTGCTAAAACCAGACCAAATCAAACTAGAGAAAAGCTGAGCTGAGAGAACTGGCCACTCCCCCTAACATTGTACATGTGTTTTTTTAAAACATGGAAGTCTTTTGCCTGAGGCAGTATTTGTTAGCTATAATCAAATTGGCCCTAAAACCCATCAAAGCTAGACCTCCCAGAGTCTCTGTACTTACAATCCTTCTGGAACAAAAAACCAAGGGGAACATAACGTTGGTAAAGGAACAGCATCGTCACTTGACCATTTTCAAGGCTGAATCTTTTTCAATAGCATGTGCCAGGATGCTGAGATTATGAATGAATTTTCCATAATTATTTATTAATCTAAGGAAATACCTAAGCTCTGATACAGATGTGAAAGCCAGGGCTCCTTAATCAGCCTTGCTTTATCTTCCAACAGGTGTAACCCAGTTTTGTTGACTCTGTAACTCAAGTAAATCACTCTGGGTACCTGGAGTACACATTTTCCCCTTCTAAGGTATATGTCTGCCTAGGAGAAACATTTAAGTAATGTGTGCAAGTTTTCCAAGTGCTCTTTATTGGTCTTCCCAGTTATTACAATGTCAATGGAAAACTAGAGTAGCCCTTGTAAAATGTTCTTCATGGTCCACTGGAAAAGGATGTTGGCTGATGATACCCCAAATGGCAGTCTTGTGTATTGGTATAATCCAGTGTTTGTGTAATAAGATTAGATTACTTACAGTGTGGAAACAGGCCCTTCGGCCCAACAAGTCCACACCGCCCCGCTGAAGCGCAACCCACCCATACCCCTACATTTACCCCTTACCTAACACTACGGGCAATTTAGCATGGCCAATTCACCTGACCTGCACATCTTTGGACTGTGGGAGGAAACCAGAGCACGCGGAGGAAACCCACGCAGACACGGGGAGAACATGCAAACTCCACACAGTCAGACGTCTGAGGCGGGAATTGAACCCAGGTCTCTAGCGCTGTGAGGCAGCAGTGCTAACCACTGTGCCACCGTGCCACCCACTAAGGTTAGGTTGCCATAGTCTTACCAGATCTCTCATCATGAGAAAAAGACTACTGAGGATGGTTGAATTCTGTAGCCCAGATTAGTGCTATTAAACTGTGGTTCCCTGATTTTGTTTTGTTCTTTATCCACCTTAATGTTCTTGTCTTGCTTGTTTTCGTGTGTCTGTTTCTGAAGAGTTAACTAAGAAGGAGACTCTTTCTGGAAACTTCCCAGTGCTACCTCAAAAGAAATAGAGCAAGTTTTTGATATTTTCACTTTGTTGGTTGGTTCTCTGCTGCACCAGCCTGTCCAAGAAAAGAACTGAAGAAGGGATAGAGTTTCAGTTGTAGAGTTAGCAATTCATACTTTCTAATCCAATGGTTAAAAATAATTTGTTTGTATTAAGAAAATAAATGTTTGTTAAGTACAGAATCCTGGCAAGTGTTCCTTTCATCTATGGTCATCAGGCAGGAAAATTGGATGTTTTGACTAATTTTTTTCACATTTATGGCAACTCTGGGAATAATGGGGCTTGGTTTCTAGTGCAGTACCCCAGTGAGTTGTGATACTCCTCAATTTCTATTCACTTCCCTCGATTCCTTAGATGCAGAGACAGCCTATCCAATACCACCTCTTTATCATTTCTAAACTTTTCTGAACTAGTTCCTCTTTCACCATCATCTGGGCTACATTCTCTCCCTTGGGAAAGACAGATGCAAAGTTTTCATTTAAGACCTCAGCCATGTTTTCTGCTCCATGATTACATCACCATTTTGGTGCCTAATTAACCCACCAACTTTTCCAAATCTTACTTTTTGTATGCTTATAGTTCTTGGAAAACTAGAGAAGACTATGTTAGATGCCAGTCTTTTTTCACACTCTCCCTTTGCTTCTCTTACTTGCTTTTTCACTCCCTTTTGGATCCTTTATGTTCAACCTGGTTATCAGTTGTATTATGATATCTTTCAAAAGCACATTGTTTCTTCTTCTTGTTATCTTTCATCACTTTTGTCAACTATGATTCCTTTGGATTTGTTTTATCCTAACCTTTCCCTTTGAGAGAATATACGTTCATGATGCCTATACTTTCTCCTCTTTAAAGTCAGCTCGTTATTCAGTTTTGACTTTGCTTACAACATTTTTTCAATATATTGTGTTCAATCTATTCTTACCCAATTGAAATTGGTTTTCTCCCTATTAAATTGATTTTATTCTGATTTAATTCTTACCCAATGCCATAGCCAACCAGAATTCTGTAATACAATGATTTATTCCCTCTAACAAGGCCTGGGAGGGAAAGTTTGGGCCCTGTACTTCTCCTGCTTCTGAGGATTTTATCCCTTTTCCTCACAGCATGTCACATTAGTGTCCTATTTGTGCAAGTCTATGAGATTATCTTGTGTTCCAATGTCTGGAGCAGTAAATATCAGTGCAATGAATCAACAATTAGCAGTTAATTGGAGATGGAATAAATGCCCAGATGCACTAATTATTTTGTCTAACTTAAACAAGATAAAGTCCTGATTTACTTAAGTTTAAAGATGTATAATATTTCCATGTTGTTCCTTTTATTTTTAAAACTCGATTTTACAACAGAAAGTGAACAAAGCATAGTGCACAATCGAGATCCTTTGGTGTTCTTTTGATACTGGAGATAAAAATACTCTTCCCAAAATCTAAGATGTATCATTACCAATTTTCAATTTTAGCAGTGGGCAGTGTGATTGTATGTTACTATGCACAGTCAATGAAATCATTCACATCATACATTGACCATTTCAAAACATTTTCCTAAGATCACTACAGCCTGTGATCTACTGTGTGAGTTGAACAGACTGCAATTTTATTTTGCACCATTCATCCTGCCTCATTTAGAGTCAGGCATCTGATGGTGTTTGTGAAAGGAGAGAGACAGGACGATGAGTTACACCGTGGTCTCATCTTCATGGCTGATTATCTTTACTTCAAACTTTACTTCCATTGGCAAAGAGTTTCCATTTGTCAAATTACATACATATATCATAAAAAGAAATTTAACCAGGCAAACCACCTGCTATCAAGTAAGTAAATTACGATGGCAGAAACAGCCAAATCCATAAAGTTCCCCTTCCTACTTCTGGGAGTCAGTGCCAAAATTGAGAGAATTGTCTCACAGATTAGTGAAGCAATAATCTGATATAGTCATATGGAATCATACCGTACACCAACATTTCAGATACTGTCATCATTATCACTGGATTTGCTCTGTCCCACCATCAGCAAGGATGGTGGCACAATATTATATAGTCAGGAGAAAGTTAAACTGGAATTCCAATTAGCTTTATTGTCACATGTAATTGAATGATTACAGTGAAAAGTGTAGAAGTCACCGCTTACAGTGCCATCTTAGGTACAAATATTCATTGGTACAACATTTTCAGTTATAGTTCTTTGAAAAATAGAGAAGTAAAACACTCCAGCATTGCAGATTTTAGGAATAAATTATAAAATGGAGAAAAAGAAAGTTCAGAGCAATGGTTTTCACCCCGAGTCCACTCCGGCACCTAGCCTCCAGTCTGCACCAGGCACTGACTCCAGACTGTGCTGGAATTCACCTCAGGGTTCATAAAGCCGGGAGATCATTCTGGAACTACCTCAAGACCAGAAGCCCACACTGAGGCCATGCCAGGCCAAGACACCACAATGCTCTGCCTGAAGGCCACACTGAGCCCCTGGAGGGTCACCACGCTGGGCCAAGAGAACACCAGGCTATCCTGAATTGAGACCAGGAGATCCAAGGCCAGGAGGTCAGAATGTCACAAGGTCCGATGCCAGAAAAAGAGATGAGGAAGGAAAAAAGACAAAAGTGGGAAAATAAGAAAGAAAAAAGCAAAGGAGTGGCAAGCTTTGTCTAAAACGTCCTATTCCACTGCCGTCTTGGAAATGGCAACAGTCACCCTGGGAGTCCTCAACATTGACTCTCAACTTCATGATGTCACAAAGTTTGAGGTCAGACATGGCAAAGAAACCTCCTGAAATCAGTGCTGCTCTTGTTTAACACTGCTTTGTGGAAGCAGTGAGGGCAAGGGTAGTAAGGGAGTAGAATGTACTCTGGGTGGAGGGAGGGGCTCACCATGAGTGGCTCAGCAGCAGCTGATTGGGATCGAGCTGGTTGGGTCCTAAAGGACGTAGCTGCTACACTGGATCTGGAGCTGGTGGTGAAAAATGCTGTCATGCCTCACTGGGGTAGTGTGCTGAATGTCAAGCCCGCCTTTGCTAAGCTCATCCCAAAATTTAAGTTGGGAAATTCTGTATAATTCTTAAACTTTTTAACTACCTTCTGTACTTGATTAATAGCCTGGACTTTGTTGCCAGCCAAAGGTCCATTCTTTGACTTTAGCTCACCTTCAATCCAGGCCTGCACTACTAGTTAAATAAGTAACTGTATAAATAATACTTACTTGCAAAGACTATTAGTTACTTACTTCTAAAAAGTAACAATCTTCAACAATCTTTTTCCTATTTGAAGTCAACAATAAAAAAAAACAGAAAAATAAAAAAAACGGTCTTTGCAGAACGAACATGAGGATAAAAATATACTTGCTTTCATCATCACCAAATGACTACCAAATGACTACCAAATGAAGTCCATGAAGAATTAGTGACAGTGGCCACAAAGTCCCATCCTCACATAGAAAATACCCTCCATCATCTATCAGTGCCACTATCAACGTGCGAAATGGAATAGACTTCACTCAGATCTAATACCTCACAGTGTCCGTCAGCAGCAACAAAATGATACTTCAACACAATCTAAAATCTCATGGTACAGCATGTCCCCCTCTCAATCATTATCAGCAAGCCAGGGGATCAAACCCTGGTTCAATGAAGAATGCTGGAGGGCATTCCAGGAGCAGCACCAAGTATACCTAAAAATGCAGTGTCAGCCTAGTGAAGCTACAAAACAGGAGTATTTGCATACCACACAATACACTGATAGATGGGGCTAGGTGATTCCACAGCCAATAGATCAGATGTAAGTTGTGTGGTCCTGTCAAATTGTTATGGACCAGGCCAGAACCCCTCAAAATATTTTAAGAGGGTAGTCCAGACGCTAACTTTTTCTTATTTTAAAGACAGCTGTGAAGTGGCTGTTTCTGATGTGATTCAACTCACCAAACCATTTGGCTTTAAACTTAACAAAATTTATTTAAACATTGAAGTTAAACATGAACAAAGGAAAACTGAATTTAGAATAACTTAACTGTTGGAAAACTTAACCAACCCGATACAATAGCTATTGGCTGGCCGAAAGAAGACAGTGAGTGGTAGTGGATGGAAAGTATTCCACTTGATCAATGGTGTCCCGCAAGGATCTGTTCTTAGGCCTCTGCTCTTTTTATAAATGACTTGGATGAAGAAGTGGAAGGGTAGGTTAGTAAGTTTTCTGATGACACAAAAGCCAGTGATGTTGGAGATAGTATCGAGGGCTGTTGCAGATGACAACAAGATGCAGAGCTGGGCTCAGAAGTGGCAAATGGAGTTCAACCTGGATAAATGCAAAGTGATTCATTTTGGAAGGTCAAATTTGAATGCTGAATACAGGGTTAAAGATAGAACTGTTGGCTTTGTAGACGAACAGTGGGATCTTGGGGTCCACATGCATAGATCCCTGAAAGTTGCCACCTAGGTTCATGGGGTTGTTAAGAAGGCGTATGGTGTTTTGGCTTTTATTAACAGGGGGATTGAGTTTAAGCGCTGCAGGGTTTTGCTGCAGCTCTGTAAAACCCTGGTTAGAACACAATCGGAATACTGTGTCCAGTTCTGGTTGCCTCATTATAGGAAGGATGTAGATCCTTTAGAGAGGGTGCAGAGGAGATTTACCAGGATGGCGTCTATATTGGAGGGCTTGTCTTATAAAGCAAGGCTTTTCACACTGGAGAGAAGAAGAAAGAGAGATGACTTAATAGAGGTGTACAAGGTAATGAGAGGCATAGATAGAGTAGGTAACCAGAGACTTTTCTCCAGGGCAGAAATGGTTGTCATGAAGAGTCATAATTTTAAGGTGATTGAAAGAAGGTGTAACCAGAGACTTTTCTCATAGATAGAGTAGGTTGTCATGAAGAGTCATAATTTTAAGGTGATTGAAAGAAGGTGTGGGAAGTTGTCAGAGATAGATTCTTTGTACAGAGAGTGGTGGGTGCATGGAATGCACTGCCAGCAGTGGTAGTAGAGTCAGAGACATGAGGGGCATTTAAGCGACTTCTGGACAAGCACATGAATGGCAGTAAATCGAAGGGTGTATAGGTTAGGTTGATCTTAGAACATAGAACATAGAACAGTACAGCGCAATACAGGCCCTTCGGCCCTCGATGTTGCGCCGACCTATCATACAAATCTGAAGCTCACCCCACCTACACTATTCCATGTACGTCCATATGCCTGTCCAATGACGACTTAAATGCACTTAAACTTGGCGAATCTACTATCGTTGAAACTTTATTGCTGGAACAGCACAGCAGGTCAGGCAGCATCCAGGGTACAGGAGATTCGATGTTTCGGTCACAGGCCCTTCTTCAGGATTCCTGAAGAAGGGCCTGTGCCCGAAACGTCGAATCTCCTGTACCCTGGATGCTGCCTGACCTGCTGTGCTGTTCCAGCAATAAAGTTTCAACTTTGATCTCCAGCATCTGCAGACCTCACTTTCTCCTCGAATCTACTACCGTTGCAGGCAAAGCATTCCATACCCTTACTACTCTCTGAGTAAAAAAACTACCTTTAACATCTGTCTTATACTTATCTCCCCTCACTTTAAAGTTGTGTCCCCTTGTGTTTGTCGTCCCATACTTGGAAAAAGGCTCTCCCTGTCCAACCTATCTAACCCTCTGATTATCTTATATGTCTCTATTAAGTCACCTTTCAACCTTCTTCTCTCTAACGAGAACAGCCTCATGGCCCTCAGCTTTTCCTCGTAAGACATTCCTTCCATACCAGGCAACATCCTAATAAATCTCCTCTGCACCCTTTCTAAAGCTTCCACATCCTTCTTACAATGCGGTGACCAGAACTGTACACAATACTCCAAGTGTGGCCGTACCAGAGCTTTGTACAGCTGCAGCATAACCTCCTGGTTCCGGAATTCAATCCCTCTATTAATAAAGGCCAAAACACTGTACGTCTTCTTAACAATCCTGTCAACCAGGGTGGCAACTTTCAGGGATCTGTGTACATGGACACCGAGATCTCTCTGCTCATCTGCACTCCCAAGAATCTTACCATTAGCCCAGTACTTTGCATTCTGATTACTCCGTCCAAAGTGTATCACCTCACACTTGTCCACATTAAACTCCATTTGCCACCTCTCAGCCCAGCTCTGCATCCTATCTATGTCTCTCTGCAACCCACTACCTCCTTCATCACTATCCACCACTCCACCGACCTTAGTGTCTGCAAATTTACTAACCCACCCTTCTAAGCCCTTATCCAGGTCATTTATAAAAATGAAGAACAGCAGTGGACCTAACACCGACCCTTGCGGTACGCCTCTAGTAACTGGAAACCAAGGTGAACATGTTCCATCAACTACAACCCTCTGTTTTGTTTCAGCAAGCCAATTACTGATCCAAACTGCTATGTCTCCCACAATTCCATTTCTCCGTATTTTGTATAATAGCCTACTGTGGGGAACCTTATCGAATGCCTTGCTGAAATCCATATACACCACATCAACCGATTTACTCTCATCTACCTGTTTGGTCACTTTGTCAAAAAACTCAATAAGATTCGTTAGGCATGACCTATCCTTCACAAAACCATGTTGACTGTCCCTGATCAGATTATTCTTTTCTAGATGGTTATAAATCCTATCTCTTATAAACTTTTCCAACACTTTACCAACAACTGAAGTGAGACTCACTGGTCTGTAATTATCAGAGTTGTCTCTACTCCCCTTTTTGAACAACGTTTGCTATCCTCCAGTCCTCAGGCACTATTCCTGTATACAATGATGATTTGACGATCAATGCCAAAGGCTCGGCAATCTCTTCCCTTGCTTCCCAGAGGATCCTAGGATAGATTCCATCTGGCCCAGGGGACTTGTCTATTTTCACACACTGCAGTATTTCTAATACCTCTTCCTTGTGAACCTCAATCTCTTCTAGTCTAGATGCAAGTATCTTCCTTGCCAACATTTTCATTTTCTATAGTGAACACTGGTGAAAAATATTTATTTAGTGCTTCCCCTATCTCCTCTGACTCCACACACAACTTCCCACTATTATCCTTTTTGCTATAGATTCTGTGCTTTGCAATTGTGTCCTCCACAGCCACCTGATGAAGGAGCGGCACTCCGAAAGCTAGTGCTTCCAATTAAACCTGTTGACTATAACCTGGTGTTGTGTGATTTTTACCTCTGGTACTCAAAACACTTTGTGACTGCTATAGCTAAAAAAGACTAGAAAAAAAAATCTGTCTGTGAGAACTGGTCACTCCCCTTCCATTGTTTAATTGCTACTCTCTTGACTCTTAGAAACCTCTGCCTTTGACCTCTCTTCAAAAAAACAAGGACAAACAAACTTTATAAAGTGGCAGCATTATCACAACATCCAGTTGTGAATGGTGGTGCTGAAAATGTGTTGCTGGAAAAGCGCAGCAGGTCAGGCAGCATCCAGGGAACAGGAGAATTGACGTTTCGGGCATAAGCCCTTCTTCAGGAATTTTTCAGCATCTCCAGCATCTGCAGACCTCACTTTCTCCTCCTATAAATGGTGGTGGACAATTTAACAAGTCGCTGGAGGACGAGGCTCCACAAATATCCTCATCCTAAATGATGGGGCAGCCCAACAGTGCAAAAGATAAGGCTGATGAACTTTCAACAATCTTTAGCTAGAAGTGCCGAATGAATAATCCATCTCGGTCTCCTGCAAAGGTCCCAAGAATCACAGATGCCTGCAGTACAATGTTCTCCTTAAATAATAACACCACACATCTACTTTTCCAGAGCAACTTGTATCCAGTAATATTTAATAGCTGGTCCTGTTCTTAGAACATAGACCATTACAGTGCAGTACAGGCCCTATGGCCCTCAATATTGCGCCACCCTGTGAAACCAACCTGAAACCCATCTAACCTACATTATTCCATTCTCGTTCATGTGTCTATCCAATGACCATTTAAATGCCCTTAAAGTTGGCAAGTCTACAACTGTTGCAGGCAGTGCATTCTACGCCCCTCCTACTCTCTGAGTAAAGAAACTACCTCTGATATCTGTCTTATATTATCACCCCTCAATTTAAAGCTATGCCCCCTCGTGCTAGCCATTACCATCTGAGGAAAAAGGCTCTCACTATCCACCCTATCTAGCCCTCTGATTATCTTACATGTCTCAATTAAATCACCTCTCAACATTCTTTTCTCTAATGAAAACAGCCTCAAGCCCAACAACTTTTCTCATAAAACCTTCCCTCCATACCAGGCAACAACCTTGTAAATTTCCTCTGAACTCTTTGCAAAGCTTCCACATCTTTCCAATAATGTAATGACCAGAACTGCACGCAATACTCCAAGTGCTACCGCACCAGAATTTTGTACAGTTGCAGCATGACCTCATGATTCCAAAACTTGATCCCTCTTCTAATAAAAGCTAATACACCACATGCCTTCTTAACAGCCCTATCGATCTGGATGGCAACTTTGATGGATCCGTGTATATGGACACTAAGATCTCTCTACTCATTTACACGACCAAGAATCGTACCATTCGCCCAGTACTCTGCATTCCCGTTACTCCTTCCAAACTGAATCACCTCACACTTTACTGCATTAAATTTCATTTTCCACCTCTCAGCTAATCTATGTCCTTCTGTAACCTACAACATCCTTCGGCACTATCCACAACTGTACCGACCTTCGCAAAATTACTAAATCCCCCTTATACAGCCTCATGCAGATCGTTGATAAAAATGACAAACAGCAGTGGCCTCAAAACAGATCCTTGTGGTACACCACTAGTAACTGAACTCCAAGATGAACATTTCCCATCAACCATCACCTTCTTTCAGCTAGCCAATTTATGATCCAAAGGTTTTTTGATCTCCAAGGTCTTCTTAATGGTCATTTTCATATAGCCAGCTCTGATCCAGTCCAATTGTTTTTTAGTCTCAAGTCATTAACACAGCCTCATCTTCAATAGAATCACAGCTGATCTTTGGCTTTAACTCTATTTTCCTGCCTGTACACATATCCCTTGATTCACTGGGAGACCAAAATGTTGTCCGTCTCATCCTTAAATATAGTCAACCATGGAGCATCCACAGTCATCTTGGGTAGAGCATTCCAAAGATTTGAGACAATTTCAGTGTAATAATTTTTTTCTCATCTCCATCCTAAATAATCAACTCATTGTCCTGAGACTGTGCTTCCACGTTTTAAATGACGTTCCCCAGTGAATGTAAAGTTATCCTTTACATTCCTTTAAAATCTTGAACATTTCAATGCGAAAACCTCTCATCTATGTCATTAACACAGATAATCAGTAGCCAGGACCTCAGTGTAGATCCTCACATCACTGTCAGCTTGAAAATGCCCCAATTTTCACCATATGTTTTGCTTTCTTTTCGTTAACCAATTCTTCATTTATACTAACATATTACCCCCAACTCCATTAGCCTTTCATGTGCCTTTAGGAAATCCAAGTAGACTTTGTGTTCCCCTTTATCTCCCCTTTCATTACATCCTTCAAGAATATCTAATGATATGATTTTGCTTTCACGAAACAATGCCAAATTAGTCTGATAATACAATCATTTTCTTCATAAATGATTCCTGTGTTTTTACTCCTTTACCTGAAAGGACCTGTTGCCCCATTGTCCTGTTCTCAGTGTAGAGGGGATTGGCAGATTAGAGGACAACCTCATGGGGTTCCATCTGGACCCAGCCAAGGAAGTCCAGGCAGGAGACAATCAAGACAGCCATCTAGCCTGACATCTTTCTCTCTTGTTTGAAAGTGCTTGGTGGCCATGGAGAGACCACACCATGCCAACTGATACCTTTCAGACACTCCACAACTGATGGGCACTGTGGGATGGGAGTAGGTGGGGTCAGTTATAGAGACATAGAGTCATAGAGATGTACAGCATGGAAACAGACCCTTCGATCCAACCTGTCCATGCCAACCAGATATCCCAACCCAATCTAGTCCCACCTGCCAGCACCCGGCCCATATCCCTCCAAACCCTTCCTGTTTATATACCCATCCAAATGCCTCTTAAATGTTGCAATTGTACCAGCCTCCACCACTTCCTCTGG
>NC_057744.1:39617993-39619683 GCF_004010195.1 Chiloscyllium plagiosum | reverse complement strand
ATACCAAACACCTTCTTCACTATCCTATCTACCTGCGACTCCACTTTCAAGGAGCTATGAACCTGCACTCCAAGGTCTCTTTGTTCACACTCCCTAGGACCTTACCATTAAGTGTATAAGTCCTGCTAAGATATGCTTTCCCAAAATGCAGCACCTTGCATTTATCTGAATTAAACTCCATCTGCCACTTCTCAGCCCGCTGGGCCATCTGGTCCAGATCCTGTTGTAATCTGAGGTAACCCGCTTCGCTGTCCACTACACCTCCAATTTTGGTGTTATCTGCAAACTTACTAACTGTCCCTCTTATGACAAAAAGTAGAGGGCCCAGCACCAATCCTTGTGGCACTCCACTGGTCACAGGCCTCCAGTCTGAAAAACTACCCTCCACCACCACCCTCTGTCTTCAACCTTTGAGCCATTTCTGTATCCAAATGGCTAGTTCTCCCTGTATTCCATGAGATCTAACCTTGCTAATCAGTCTCCCATGGGGAACCTTGTCAAACGCCTTACTGAAGTCCATATAGATCACATTTACTGCTCTGCCCTCATCAATCTTCTTTGTTACTTCATCGAAAAGCTCAATCAAGTTTGAGAGACATGATTTCCCACACACAAAGCCGTATTGACTGTCCTGAATCAGTCCTTGCCTTTCCAAATAGATGGAATCCTGAGGGACAGGATGTACCTCCAACAACTTGCCCACCACCGATGTTAGGCTCACTGGTCTACAGTTCCCTGGCTTGTCCTTACCACCCTTCTTAAACAGTGGCACCACGTTTGCCAACCTCCAGTCTTCTGGCACCTCATCTGAGACTATCGATGATACAAATATCTCAGCAAGAGGCCCAGCAATCACTTCTCTAGCTTCCCACAGATTTCTCGGGTACACCTGATCAGGTCCTGGGGATTTATCCACCTTTAACCGTTTCAAGACATCCAGCACGAGCTCCTCCGTAATCTGGAGATTTTGCAAGATGTCACCATCTATTTCCCTACAGTCTATATCTTTCATATCCTTTTCCACAGTAAATACTGATGCAAAATATTCAATTAGTATCTCCCCCATTTTCTGTGGCTCCACACAAAGGCCACCTTGCTGATCTCTGAGGGGCCCTATTCTCTCCCCAGTTACCCTTTTGTCCTTAATATAGTTGTAATACCCCTTTGGATTCTCCTTAATTCTATTTGCCAAAGCTATCTCATGCCACCGTTTTGCCCTCCTGATTTCCCTCTTAAGTATACTCTTACTTTCTTTATACTCTTCTTAGGATTCACTCGAGCTATCTTGTCTGTACCTGACATATGCTTCCTTCTTTTTCTTAACCAAACCCTCAATTTCTTCAGTCACCCAGCATTCCCTATACCTAACACCCTGCTTGGAATATACTTTCTCTGGATTCTTGTTATCTCATTTCTGAAGACTTCCCATTTTCCAGCTGTCCCTTTACCTGCGAACATCTGCCTCCAATCAGCTTTTGAAAGTTCTTGCCTAATACCGTCAAAATTAGCCTTTCTCCAATTTAGATCTAGTCTATCCTTTTCCATCACTATTTTAAAACGAGTAGAATTAGATTAGATTAGATTAGATTACTTACAGTGTGGAAACAGGCCCTTCGGCCCAACAAGTCCACACCGACCCGCCGAAGCGCAACTCACCCATACCCCTACATTTACCCCTTACCTAACACTA
>NC_057744.1:39613372-39617377 GCF_004010195.1 Chiloscyllium plagiosum | reverse complement strand
GATCTCTTTCCTCACTATCTCCCTGGGTCCCACCCCGCCCCCCCCACCTTACTAGTTTAAATCCTCCCAAGCAGTTCTAACAAATTTCCCTGCCAGTATATTAGTCCCCTTCCAATTTAGGTGCAATTCGTCCTTCTTGTACAGGTCACTTCTACCTCAAAAGAGATTCCTTGCATCATTAATTCTGGAAAATAAATGGAAGTTTCCTTTTAAGTTCAGATTTAAGTTCAGATTTATTTTTGCTAACATTGCAGTGCTATTTCCAATTAGGACATTCTTAATGCACATAATCAATGTATTTTGTGTGTAAAATTATATGTTTTTGCTTTTGTTTAGAGTTTCTATTCCAATCAAAAGTTCAGCTGTAAGATTTTGTGAATTCAAAATTAGGAAAGTTATTTAGTTCTCAAACCTAACCCAGATTTACACAAAGTTACATACTCAGTCTCATACAGGTTCAATGATACAACTTTGTGAGAGTACAGCAGCAGTGGGACATCAGGGCTTAGACGCAGAATTCTCCGAAGGTGGACAGGCAAGTTGAAACAGTTGTTAAGAATGCTTTCAAGCACCTTGGGAGCATTGTGTTCAGTTCTGGGCACATTATTTAAGGAAAAATGTTAAAGCCTTGTAGAGAGTGCAAAGGAGATTTATTAGAATGATACCAAGAATAAGAGATATTAGATACAAGGAAAGATTAGAAAAATTGGGCTTATTAATTGGGATTATGCTCTTTGGGGGAGAATCGTTAAGCAGTGACCTCACTGAGGTGTTCAAAATCATGAACAATTTTGACAGGGTGAATAGTTGGTATGTCAGTAATTAGAAGTCACAATTTGAAGACTGTCAGAGAGAAGCTAGCAGTGATATGAGGAAAAACCTCTTTACTCTTAGAGTTGTTAGACTTTGGAATGCACTGCCAGAGAATGTGCCAGAGAAAGATTCCATAGGAGGTTTCAGAAAAGAACTGGATATATATTTGAAGTTGTGAATTTAAGAGGCTACAGCAAAAAGACTGGAGAAAGGGACTAGCTGGGTAGCTCTTTCAGGAGCCAGTATAGATATTTTGGGTTGAATGGTCGCCTATACTGTAAAATTCTGATTCTACATACAGGGCACATACACGACACACAAACTCCTGAATACAGTAGTGTACCCTCACATTACAATGAATTTGATCTCTGATCTATGCTTCTCAGTCTCCCTAATGACAGGCCTGTGGCTTCTGAAATGGTTTTAATTGTTTAAATTTGTAATTGATGATCTTGTAAAGCAAAAGATTCATTGCAGCTTATGAGATTTCCTTTGGATGAATACAGGGGTCCCCAGTTTATGAATGTCCAACTTAAGAGCACAATCCATTCAGGGGTGTAATTTTTAAAGATCTGATACACTTATTTGATATTGTCTTGCATTATATTCCAATTTGTGCACAAATCAGCATATGAATAGCTCTAGAATGGAATCTGTTCTAAGAGGTTGGTTCTTAGACGACCTTTAAATGTGGAACAGGTTAATACTGGCTGCTTGAGGACCTGGAGCTTGTTTGAATCTGGTTCTCAAACCAGATGACAACTGATGGTTCTCATAAATCTACTAGATCTGCCCGACACTGTACTTTGCCGATTTTATTTGCAGATAATCATAGAAACATACAGAGAAGGCCCTTCAGCTCATCAAGTCTGTACTGCCAGTTTGGTTTTTCACAAGTAACATGTGTTGATGTTGAATCTGTATCCTTTGTTGTAGTTTAACATTTCTGAGGTCTACCTATTCTAGTTTGAGATATGATGGGAAGTTGATTTAGTTTTAAATTTCCCTTTGTTCAGTGTTGAATATGGAGACAGGCAATTTGAGATTTTAGAGTCAGCCATCTTTAAACAATGAAATGTGTGGTCCACGTAGGTATCAATGACATAGGTAGAAAGAGGGATAGGGGTGTAATGCAGGATTAGGTAAGAATTAGGATGCATAGCAAAATGCAGGGGATGCAGACAATGAAAATGTGGAGCTGGTTTAAGGAAGAGATATTGCGTGTCCTTGATAGGTATGTCCTTGTCAGGCAGGGAGGAAGTGATTAGGTAAGGGAACCGTGGTTTACAACAGAAATTGCATCTTTTGTTAAGCAGAAGAAGGAGGCAGCTTATGTGTTGATGAGACAAGATGGTTCAGTTTAGGCAACAGAGAGTTACAGATCAGCTAGGAAGGATTTAAAGAGAGAGTTAAGAAGAGCAAAGAGAGGACACGAGCAGTCTTTAGCAAATAGAAGAAGGGAGAACCCTAAAACTTTCTATAGGTATGTGAGAATGACTAGGGTAGGAATACAGCCAGTCAAAGACAGAAGTGGGAAGTTGAGTGTAAACCCTGTGGAGATCGGAGACATGCTGAACAAACATTTCTCAATGGTTTTCACTCAGGAAAAGGAGAATATTGTAGAGAAGAAGAATGAGATACAATTATTAGACTAGAAAAGATCGAGGTTAGTTATGAAGAGGTTTTATCAATTCTAGAAGGAGTGAAAGTAGACAAGTCCCCTGGGCCGGATGGGATTTATCTGAGGATTCTCTGGGAAGCTAGGGAGGAGAGAGCAGAGCCTTTGGCTTTGATATTTGAATCATCATTGTCTACAGGTTTGGTACCAGAGGACTGGAGGATTGCAAATGTTGTGCCCTTGTTCGAGAAGGGCAGTGGAAATGACCTAGGTAATTATAGACCAGTGAGCCTTACTTCTGTTGTAGGAAAGGTTTTGGAAAGGATTATAAGAGATAAGATTTATAATCATCTAGCAAGCAACAATTTCATTTCAGATAGTCAAGGGCAGGTCATATCTCACAAACCTTATTGAGCTTTTTGAGAAGGTGACCAAGCATGTGGATGAGGGAAGGCAGTTGACGTCATATATATGGACTTCAGTAAAGTGTTTGATAAGGCTCCAATGGTAGGCTGTTGGGATTGAGAGTGATTTAGCAGTTTGGATTAGAAACTGGCTTTCTGAAAGAAGGCTGCGAGTGGGGGTTAATGGAAAATATTCAGCCAGGATCCCGGTTACTAGTGGTGTGCCACAAGGACTGCTTTTTGTCATTTTCATAAATGACTTAGACGCAGGCATAGGTGGATGGATTGTAAATTTGCAGGTGACACTAAAGTTGGTGGAGTAGTGAACAGTTTGGAAGAATGTTACAGGTTGCAGGGGGACTTGGATAAACTGCAGAATTGGGCTGAGAGGTGGCAAATGGAGATTAATGCAGCTAAATGTGCGGTGATTCACTTTGGGAAGAATAACAGGAAGGCAGAGTACTGGGTCAATGGAAAGATTCTTGGTCGTATGGATGTGCAAAGGGATCTTGGAGTCCATGTACATAGATCCCTGAAAGTTGCCACCCAGGTTGATAGTGCTGTTAAGAAGGCATATGGTGTGTTAGGTTTCATTGGTCGAGGGATTAAGTTCCGGAGCCACAATATCATGCTGCAACTATGCAAAATGCTAGTGCGGCTGCACTTGGAATATTGTGTACAGTACTGATCACCATATTTCGGGAAGGATGTGGAAGCATTGGAAAAGGTGCAGAGGAGATTTACCAGGATGTTGCCTGGTCTGGAGGGAAGGTTTTACGAGCAACGGCTGAGAGACTTGGGTCTGTTTTCATTGGAAAAAAGAAGGCTAAGAGGGGATTTGATAGAGACATACAAGATGATCAGAGGATTAGATAGGGTAGACAGTAGAAGTCTTTTTCTTAGGATGATGACGTCAGCTTGTTCAATGGGGCATAACTACAAATTGAGGGGTGATAGATTTAAGACAGATGTCAGAGCTGAAAATGGGTTGCTGGAAAAGCGCAGCAGATCAGGCAGCAACCACGGAACAGGAGAATCGACGTTTCGGGCATAAGCCCTTCTTCAGGAATGAGGAAAGTGCATCCAGAAGGCTAAGATAAAAGGTAGGGAGGAGGGACTTGGGGGAGGGGCGTTAGAAATGTGATAGGTGGAAGGAGGTCAAGGTGAGGG
>NC_057744.1:39579506-39613110 GCF_004010195.1 Chiloscyllium plagiosum | reverse complement strand
AGGTGTGGGCGCCAGTCTTGCACCTCCTGCGGTTGCAGGGGAAGGTGCCGCGGGTGGAGGTTGGGTTGGTGGGGGGTGTGGACCTGACGAGGGAGTCACGGAGGGAGTGGTCTTTTCAGAACGCTGATAGGGGAGAGGAGGGAAATATATCCCTGGTGGTGGAGTCCGTTTGGAGATGGCAGAAATGAGGGCAGATGATACGCTGTACATGGAGGTTGGTGGGGTGGTAGGTGAGGACCAGTGGGGTTCTGTCCTGGTGGCGGTTGGAGGGGCGGGGCTCAAGGGCGGAGGAGCGGGAAGTGGAAGAGATGGGGTTGAGGGCATTGTCGACCATGTCTGGGGGGAAATTGTGGTCTTTGAAGAAGGAGGCCATCTGAGTTGTACGGTTTTGGAACTGGTCCTCCTGGGAGCAGATGCGGTGGAGACGAAGGAATTGGGAATATGGGATGGCATTTTTACAGGGGGCAGGGTGGGAGGAGGTGTAGTCTAGGTAGCTGTGGGAGTCGGTCGATTTATAGTAAACGTCCGTGTTGATTCGGTCGGCCAAGATAGAAATGGAAAGGTCTAGGAAGGGGAGGGAGGAGTCTGAGACGGTCCAGGTGAATTTGAGGTCGGGGTGGAAGGTGTTGGTAAAGTGGATGAACCAGTTTAGTCAGTCGAAGGAGGGTGTCAGTGGAAGGGTACTGGTTGGTACGGCGGGAAAGGAAGAAGCGGAGGGCTTTGAGTCCTTCGTGATGGGGAATGGAGGTGTACAGGGACTGGATGTCCATGGTGCAGATAAGGCGTTTGGGACCGGGGAAGCGAAAATCATTGAGGAGGTGGAGGGCGTGGGCGGTGTCCCGAACGTAGATGTGGAGTTCTTGGACTAAGGGGGACAGGACCGTGTCGAGGTATGCAGATTCCTGAAGAAGGGCTTATGCCCGAAACGTCGATTCTCCTGTTCCGTGGTTGCTGCCTGACCTGCTGCGCTTTTCCAGCAACACATTTTCAGCTCTGTTCTCCAGCATCTGCAGTCCTCACTTTCTCCTCGACAGCTGTCAGAGGCAGGTTTTTTACTCAGAGAGTGGTAAGGGCGTGGAATGCCCTACCTGCCGATGTAGTTAACTCAGCCACAATGGGGATTTAAACAATCCTTGGATAAGCACATAGATGATGATGGGATAGTGTAGGGGGAGGAGCTGAGACTAGTTCACAGTTTGGTGCAACATTGAGGGCTGAAGGGCATGTTCTGTGCTGTATGTTCTATGTTTTATGTTCTATGTTCTACGTGAATTCCCAAGATTAAGTATTCACCATAGACTTGATACTGTCAGCTGTCCAAATGTTAAAGATGACATGACATACAGCAGCCACCTTAACAAATTGTTTCAATCAAATATTGAAAAGCTTCAACTGAAAGTTCAATGCATGATACACCTATACGTTTCTGTCATGCCCCATGTAGGTGTAATTGTGAAGCAGCAGACAACAGAAAGGATTGCTTTTGTTCACAAGGGACAGTCTGAAATATGTGCCTTAGTAAATTAAATCTATAAGTGAATAAAGAAAGGATCAAGTAATAAATCTTTCGCCAACTTGGGTTTCTGAATTTGGGCAACAGTAGAGAGAGAAGATAAAGGATAAGAGAGATGGGCAGGGAGATGAGGACCTGGAGAGAGGGATCTGGAGAGAGGGACAGGGGAATTTGGATCAGTGTGATCCTGTGAAGACATGTCCAGAGGCTGCTTCATATATCAGACAAATTGTCAATTGTTGTTTGCATTTTCTGCCACCAACATAAAATTCCCTACATGTTTCAATCGAATCCTGTGCATGGATTAAAATGCAGACTGACCTGGGAGTTAAAGAACAGCTGGCAAATGTTGCAGCAGTTGATTTGCCTCTTGTTTGGAGTGAAAGGGATCCCAACACTGTTATTGACAACTGTTCTCTGAATCATGTCCATCTGTGTTAAACCAAACTACATAATAATATCATAATGAAGCCATAATTTATGAAATTGTAAGCAAATACTCCTATTATCATTGCAACAAAATCATCAAAGCAATAACATATATCTCACTTTAAAAATGAAAATAAGTGACGGTGTCTGGCCAAGATTGGGATGCCAGTCTCTCTGATGGACAGGGAAGCTAATAATGTAAAATCATGGAATTTTACCATACAAAAATTACCCTTCAGTCTACCAAGGTTGTACTGTCAAAGCAATCCAGCCTTGGCTACTTTGGAAGGCCCCAAAGGATCTTTTCACATCTGGCAGAGATTTTCCTGCAAATCAGCCCAGCTCATCTACTGCGTCCATTACTCTCGATGTGGCCTCACCTGTAATGGGGAGGCAGGACGCCAACTCACAGAACGCTTCAGGGAACATCTCTGGGACGCATGCACTAAAACACCTCACCATCCTGTGGCTGACCACTTCAGCTCCTCCCCACCCTCACTCCTCCAAGAACATGCAAGTCTTGGGCCTCCTCCACTGCCAAATTGAAGCCACTTGACAGGAGAAAGAACTCTACACCTTCTGCCTTAAGATCCTTCAACCATACAGCATCAACATTAACTTTACCAGTTTCCAAATGTTCCCCATCCCCACCTCATCCCAGATCCAGCCATCCAACTCGGCACCACCATCTTGACCTGTCCTATACATGCATCTTCCTTCCCACCTATCCGCTCCAGCCTCCCCACCATCCTATCATAATTACCCCCACCAGCAGCCACCTATCACCTTCTCAGCTACTTTCCCCCCAGCCCCACCCCAACCCCCCTTGGATGCTGCCTGAGCTGCTGTGCTTTTCCAAAGCCATACTTTTTGACAATATGTAGAGAGTCCTGCTTGGGAGGATGCAACACAGGACCTCCTCTTAGGAAATGAGGTCAGCAAGGGCATGAAGTGTCAGTTGGATTGTACTTTGGGTCCAGTAACCATAATTCTCTTGATTAACATAGTAATAAATAAAGATAGGACAGTTCCACAAGTTAAGGTGCTAAACTGGAGCAGAGCCAATTTAAGGGCTATTAGGCAGGATCTAGCAGAGGTTGATTGGGCGAGTTTGTTTGAAGGAAAAGGAATGACTGGTAAATGGGAGGCTTTTAAAAGTGTGATATCGGGAGTCCAGGAACAGTATGTATCTGTTAGGGTGAAGGGAAAAGCTGGCTGATGAGGGATATTGTACCTGTCAGGCAGAGAGGAAAGGGTCGTGTGAGGGAGCCGTGGTTTAATAAGGAATTGGAATCCCTTTTTAAATGGAAGAGGGCGGCCTATGTAAAGATGAGGTGTGAAGGTTCAATTGGGGCGATTGAGAGTTATAAGGTAGCCAGGATGGATCAAAAGAGAGAACTAAGAGCAGCAAGGAGGGGACATGAAAGGTCCTTAGTTGGTAGGATTAGGGAAAACCCAAAGGCTTTCTATAAGTATGTCAGGAATAAAAGAATGACTAGGGTACACAGGGAGCAAATACCTCGTACCTGTTGGACAAGGTCAAGAGCTGAGGCTCCTCTGTTCCTGAATGCAGAATCCCTCGACCTGCCTCACTTGCAGTGACACCCTACTTACCAAATTTGAAATAATTAATCTACCAGATGCGACTGTATCCTGAAACAAAGCTTCCAGGGAACTCTCCTCCTCCCAGATGTGCCACAGTGTTTGAAGCCCATCTCATCAATTCAGAGCCGGACTTCTTCCAGCAAGCAACACTAAGAGACATTATGACCACAACCTTTAATTATTCAGTGTGTTACCATCATTGAATCCGCCACTCTCAATATCCTGGAGGTTACCATTGACCAGCAACTCATCTGGACGCACCACCTGGGGTGGCACGGTAGCTCAGTGCTTAGCACTGCTGCCTCACAGCACAGGGGGCTTGGGTTCATTTCCAGCTTTGGGCAAATGTCTATGTGGAGTTTGTACATTCTCCCATGTCTGCAAGGGTTTCCTCCAGGTGCTGTGGTTTCCTTTCTCTGTCCAAAGATGTGCAGGTTAGATGGATTAGCCATTAGCCATGCTAAATTGTCCATTGTCTGGGGATGTGTAGGTTTGGCGATTAGCCGTGGGGGTTGCAGGGACAAGGTAGGGAGATGTTTTTTGGTGGGATGCTCTTCGGGGGATGGTGTTGGACATGTTGGGCTAAAGGGCCTCTTTCCAAATAGTAGGGATTCTATATAAACACAGTGACTGCACGAGTAGCTCAGAGGCTCGGAATACTGCATTGAATAAATCAACTCTTGACTCCCTAAACCCTGTCCATGATCTACATGGCACAGGTGTGATGGAGTACTCCCCACTTTACTGTAAAAGTACAGCTCCAGTAGCACTCAAAAAGCTTCACATCATCCAGGACAAAGCAGCACACTTGATTGGCACTGCACCCACTTTGTTCACCATCGACATTTAGTAGTGATAGTGTGTATATCTACAAAATACACTGCAGAAATTCATGAAAGATCCTTAGCCCCTTCCAAATCCAGAGCCACTTCCATCTAGAAGGACCAGGACAGCAGATACATCAGAACACCACCACCTGCAAGTGTCTCCAAGCCAGTCACCATCCTGATTTAGAAATGTGTCATTCTTCTTTACTGTCACTGGGTCAAAATCCTGGAATTCCCTCCCTAATAGCATTGTGGGTCTCCTTACTGTCCATGGGCTGCAATGGCTCAGAAAGGCAGCTGACTCCCACCTTCTCACAGGGCAACAATGGACAGGCAATAAATGCCAGCTAGCCAGCAACACCCATGTTCCATGAGTGAATCAATCTAAAAACGTTCTAGTTATTCAAAACTTGAGGTAATTTTCCTTCACTACCAGATCTGCATGTTTCATTTAACTGTTCCAGTCTCATAAGCTGCGATGCTTTTTTTCCCACGAGCACTCACGCTACCAAGATTTTCTCAGTCTTCCATTAAAAGTTTTTGCAGATTTACAATGAAATATCTCTCGTCTGGATGTTTTCATAAACAACAACCTTTACATTGAGGAAACCTATTCCCTTAACCGTCTTCAACAATCTCTGTTTCTAGGAGAATGTATTAAGACTATAAGAAATAGAGCCAGGAGCATACCTTCCAGCCACTCGAGCCTGCTGGTCCAACATTCCTTGATACGTGGCTGATCCAACAGTCCTCATTCCACTTCCTTGCCCCTTTCCCTGTAGCGCTTGATTCTCCAACTGATCAAGAATCTATCTCAGTTTAAACATACACAAGAACTCTGTCTCTACAGCACTCTGTGGCAAGGAGTGGGCATAGCTTTAAATTAAGGGGTGGTAGGTATAGGACAGATGTTAGGGGTAGATTCTTTACTCAGCGAGTCGTGAGTTCATGGAATGCCCTGCCAGTAGCAGTTGTGGACTCTCCCTCTTTATGGACATTTAAGTGAGCATTGGATAGGCATATGGAGGATAGTGGGCTAGTGTAGGTTAGGTGGGCTTGGATCGGCTCAACATTGAGGGCCAAAGGGCTTGTACTGCGCTGTATTTTTCTATGTTCTATGTTCTAAGACAGGGCAGTGGCTGTTGTCTACATGGACTTTAGTAAGGCCTTTGACAAGGTCCTGCAAGGTAGGCTAGTCATGAAGGTTGGATCGAATGGGATCCAGGAAGAGCTCGGTAATTGGATTCAAAATTGGCTCGATGGTAGGAAGCAGAAGGTGATGGTTGAAGATTGCTTCTCAGACTGGAGGCTTGTGACTGGTGGTATGCCACAGGGGTCGATGCTGGGAACTTTGCTTTTTGTGATTTTCATAAATGATGTGAATTTACAAGGTATGACGAGAAAGTTTGTAGATGATACAAAATTTGGAGTACTTTTGATAGCAAGGAAGATTATCAAACAATACTCAGGGATTCTGATCAGATGGGGAAGTAGGCTGAGGAATGGTAAATGCAATTCAATACAGATGAGTGTGAGGCATTGTACTTTGAAAAGTCAAACAAAAGTAGCACTTATACAGTAAAGGGTAATGTCCTGCGGAGTGTTGTGGAACAGAGGGACCTAAGAGTAAAAGTACATAGTTTGTAGAAAGCGACATCACAAAGACATAGGGTGTTGAAGAAGGCATTTTGCATTTTGGCCTTCAACGGTCAAGGCATTGAGTATTAGAGCTGGGACATTATGATACAGTCGTATAAGTCATTGGTGAGGCCAACTGAGGGTCTACGCTGACCAATGACTTGTTGGTCAGCATAGACATGGTGGGTCACAGGGCCTGTTTCTATGCTCTATGACTCTATGGATTTAATGCACTGTTTAAGCTGGATTGTGTCACTTTGGAAATGGAGATTGTCAGCCTTCAAAATAAAAGTGAATAAAATCAATACTTGGAGTATTGTGGTACAATTTTTGTCACCTTGCAACAGGAAAGACATACTTAAACTGGAAACAGCGCAAATAAGACTTACAAAAATATTGCCAGAAAATGTCTTCTAAGCAAATATAATAACATTTAGGATACATCTTGACAGATAATGAATAGACAGGGAATAGAGGAATTATAGACTGTGTAGAGGTTAAAGGTTTTTAGTTTGAAAGGTGTCATGTATCAGTGCAGGTTTGGTGGACCAAAGGACATTATCTTGTCTTGTTCTTTATTCTTAACAGGATAACATTTAAAAAATGTAATTGTGAAGGTGTTTGATTTTGATGGTTAAGTCTTTAATCCAAGATTTCAACAGCAAGCCTGAAATGATGTCTGCCATTTCAGATGTGCAATTAGGAACAAACCCCATGGTAACAAGGAAGCCTGCATTATGAGCCAGTGTGAAAGAGCAGTTAGAGAGGGATTTAAGTGAATGTGAGTTGTTTCTATTCAATGTAGGCACAAGCAATACTCAGTGTTTATTTGAATAGGGTTTGACAATTTCACCATTTAAGAGAAATTCTCCACATTGTTGCCTCTGGAATCCACATTGAAAGATATTGACATATACAATGAGTTCAAGAGTTATTTTGCAGAAAAGAATGCCCCATTGAAAAGGGTAATGTTAGTAACAGTCATGCTAATTTTATTGCAATGTGTAAAGCAATTTCTGATTTCCCTCCTTTCCTGAACAACCACCATATCACTCATCAACAATTAACTTGCGCCAAAGTATTGGGGAATGATCACATTTTATGTCCTGTTGTTAGAATTATTAATTCAATTTGTGCAAATACTAATCATCACCAAAGTTTCAAGTCATTTTTGATTTCATCTGAGAATGCTGATCCTATGCAACACAAAAATCCATTAGTTTAGTGGGTGGAAATTACTGATCAATTTCTTTCACTTGTGTCAGAAATCAAACCTTTCATGCAGTCAAAGACAAAGCTATCATCCAATTATCAAACATTGCATGGCTGCTTGATCCAACAGAGAAATTGAAGGCTCTGTGAATGGCAAATGTACCAGATGACAATTGCCAACATGATTAGTGCAGTGAAAGCTTTCGAGCTGAAACCTAACTTCCAACAAATCTACAAAAGAAAAATGCAATATTTTCTTCTATGCTTCAAATGTTGGCAGAAAACCAAGTTGTTGTTGGCATTCTGCACCTTGACAAGTCCAACAATTTGCTAACTAAGCTTGGCAAGTCAGCCACTGACTTAATGATTTTGAGCAACTGGCATCCTGCATGAAATTTATTCTAAACCCTTTGATGGAAATGGATTTTAAGTGACATTTCTGAAGGATTAATTGTGAGAATCTTTTCCCCATGGCAGACATGTCTAAGACTAGAAGGCATAAGTTTAAGGCAAGGAGTAAGTGGTTTAGAAGGGTTCTGCGGAAATGTTTTTTCACCCAGAGGGTGGTCGAAGTATGGAATGTGATGCCTGAGAGGGTGATGGAGATAGGTACTCACACAACATTTAAGAAGCATCTTGACCAGTATTATAATGCTAGAGCATAACAGAGCTGAAAATGTGTTGCTGGAAAAGCACAGCAGGTCAGGCAGCATCCAAGGAGCAGGAGAATCGACATTTCGGTATGAGCCCTTCTTCAGGAATGAGGAAAGTGTGCCAAGTGTGCCAAGTGTGCTAAGATAAAAGGTAGGGAGGAGGGACTTGGGGGAGGTGTGTTGGAAATGCGATAGGTGGAAGGAGGTTAAGGTGAGGGTGATAGGCCGGAGTGGGGGTGGGGGCGGAGAGGTCAGGAAGAAGATTGCAGGTTAGGAAGGTGGTGCTGAGTTCGAGGGTTGGGACTGAGACAAGGTGGGGGGAGGGGAAAAGAGGAAACTGGATAAATCTGAGTTCGTCCCTTGTGGTTGGAGGGTTCCTCGGCCATCCCTTGTGGTTGGAGGGTTCCTAAGCGGAAGATGAGGCGCTCTTCTGCCAAGAGGAAGTGACAGCCTGAAATGCCGATTCTCCTGTTCCTTGGATGCTGCCTGACCTGCTGCGCTTTTCCAGCAACATATTTTCAGCTCTGATCTCCAGCATCTGCAGTCCTCACTTTCTCCCAGAGCATAACAGGTAACGGATGGTAAATAGAATTAGTATAATTTGGTGGCTTCTTGGTCAACACAGACATAGACAGGCCACAGGCTGCCACATTTCTATGATCGATGATTTTGACTCTATTGTTTTAAGGCACTGTTTAAGCTTGATTTGGAGGTGCCGGTGTTGGACTGGGGTGTACAAAGTTAAAAATCACACAATGCCAGGTTATAGTCCAACAGGTTTAATTGGAAGCACACTAGCTTTCAGAGCGCCGCTCCTTCATCAGGTGGTAGTGGAGGGCTCAATCCTAACACAGAATTTATAGCAAAAGTTTCATTCTCAGGTTAGCTGTTAACAATAGTGATAGCTAGACAATATGTTGAAGGTGTTAGCCCCTTGTAGGGTTACATTGTATTTTGCTCAAAAACAGCATGCATTCATGTAAAACTCTGTTGTCTCACTTTTTAGATTAGAATCAATCTAAACATCATGGCATAGACAGAGAACACAGGGGGCTAACACCTTCAACATATTGTCGAGCTATCGCCATTGTTAACAGCTAACCCGAGAATGCAACTTTTAAAAGAAGATTTTGTGATTTACAACATGAGAGAAGTGAAACTATCATGGTATTCTAACAGATGAAAGACTTGGTAACCTGGTGTTGTGTGATTTTTAACTGTTTAAGCTTGATTGTGTCACTCTAGAAATGAAGATCGTCAGTCTTCACAATAAGAGACATATGAAATCAAGACAATCTGTCTCAGATTTCTGAAAGGCCAGGGCTGGGTAGATTGCATTGAGAAATTTTCTGGCTCAGATCACTTGCTGTTGGGGAGGTTTTAAACTAATGTGGCAGGAGGCTGGGAACCAGAAGAGAAGACAGTTAGACAGTGAGGTGGAAACTGGAGACTGTAAGAATCATGAAGATAGCATTAATAAGGGGAATAGGAGGCAGGGAGCAGATGATCACAAAATAACTGGTGGCCTGAAGTGCATCTACTTTAATGCAAGCAGTGTAGTGAGTAAGGTAGATGAACTTAGGGCTTCAATTTGGAACCTGGGAGTATGACATTATTGCAGTCACAGAGACTTGATTGAAGGAAGGGCATGATTGGCAACTAAATGTTCCAAAATAGAGACACTTCAGACAGGATATGGACCGATGTAAAAGGGTGGGTGGAGTTGCATTGCTGGTCAGGTATGATATCACAACTGTGCTAAAGGAGAGCTTGAGTAGTGAGTCATTATGGATGGAGCTGAGAAATAAGAAGGGTGCAGTTAGAATGTTAGGGCTGTATTACAGGCTTCCCAACAGTGAGTATGAAGTAGAAGAACAAATAGATAAACAGATTATGCAAAGATGTAAAGGCAATAGGGTAGTGGTGATGGGAGATTTTAATTTTCCCAACATTGACTGGGATAAACATAGTGTCAGAGGTCTGGATGGGGTAGAATTTGTAAAAAGCGTCCAGGAGAGTTTTCTAGAGCAGTATGTCAATAGTCCAACGAGGGAAGGGGCCATATTGGACCTAGTACTGGGGAACGAGCCAGGACAGGTGGTATTCATTGTGGTGGGGGATTTCTTTGGGAACAGTGACCACAATTCTGTAAGCTTTAGAATACTCATAGATGAAGATGAGAGTGGTCCTTAAGGAAAAGTATTAAACTGGGCCAAGGCCAATTATATCAGAATTAGGCAGGAGCTCGGAAATGTAGATTGGAGGGAAGGGAAGTCCACATTTGAGATGTGGGAGGCTTTCAAAGATAGGTTAACGGCAGTGCAGGATAGGCATGTCCCGTTGAAGGCAAAGGATAGGAAGGGCAAGATTCATGAACCGTGGATGACAAAAGAAATTGTACGACTAAGCAAGAGGAAAAGGGAAGCGTACATAAGGCCCTGGCAGCTAAGAACAGAATGAGACCTGGAGGAATATCAAAAGAGTAGGACCAGTCTTAAATGAGGAATCAAGCAGGCTAAATGGGGTCATGAAATACTTTAACAAACAGAATTAAGGAGAATCCCAAAGCCTTTTGTTCTTATATAAGACACAAGCGGATAACTGGAGAAAGGATTGGTCCACTAAAGAATATTGAAGGAAGACTGTGTGTCGAACCTGAGAGAATGGGTGAGATTCTGCATGATTACTTTGCATCAGTGTTCACTGAGGAGAGGGACATGATGAATGTTAAGATTAGAGATAGAAGTTTGATTAGTCTGGATCATGTTAACATAAGTAGAGAAGATGTGTTGCATAGGCTAGAGGTTATTAAGGTGGACAAATTCCCAGGACCAGATGGGATCTATCCCAGGTTGCTGAGGGAGGCGAGAGAGGAAATAGCTGGGGGCCTGACAGATATCTTTGTGGCATCCTTAAACACAGGTGAGGTGCCGGAGGACTGGAAGGTTGCTCATGTTATCCCCCTGTACAAGGAGGGTAGTAGGGATATTCTGGTAACTACAGACCAGTGAGCCTGACGTCAGTGGTGGGAAAGTTGCTAGAGAAGGTACTGAGGGATAGGATCTATTTATATTTAGAAAAGAATGGGCGTGTCAGTGATAGGCAACATGGTTTTGTGTGGCGAAGGTCGTGCCTTACCAACTGAATAGTTTTTTGAGGAAGTGACCAAGTTGATGGATGAAAGAAGGGCTGTTGATGTTATATAC
This sequence comes from Chiloscyllium plagiosum, assembly GCF_004010195.1. NCBI lineage: Eukaryota > Metazoa > Chordata > Chondrichthyes > Orectolobiformes > Hemiscylliidae > Chiloscyllium > Chiloscyllium plagiosum. The sequence goes on along the minus strand of NC_057744.1, from coordinate 39,602,027 downwards.
ATGGACTTTAGTAAGGCGTTTGACAAGGTTCCCCATGGTAAACTAATAGTGAAAGTGGAGTCACATAATGTGCAGGGTGTTCTAGCTAAGTGGATAAAGTACTGGTTGAGCAACAGGCGACAGAGAATAGTAGTTGAAGGGAGTTTCTCGAAATGGAGAAAGGTGACCAGTGGTGTTCCACAGGGATCAGTATCGGGGCCACTGTTGTTTGTAATATACATAAATGATCTGGAAGAGGGCACTGTTGGTATGATCAGCAAGTTTGCAGATGACACTAAGATTGGTGGAGTAGCAGAAAGCATAAGCGACTGTCAAAGAATATAGGACAATATAGATAGACTGGAGAGTTGGGCGGAAAAGTGGCAGATGGAGTTCAATCCAGGCAAATGTGAGGTGATGTATTTTGGGAAGTCTAATTCTATAGCAAATTATACAATGAATGGAAGGGCCTTGGGAAAAGTTGGTGCGCAGAGAGATCTGGAAGTTCAGGTCCATTGTACCCTGAAGGTGGATAGAGTGGTCAAGAAGTCACATGGTATGCTTGCCTTCATCGGTCGGGATATTGAGTATAAGAAATGCAGGTCATCTTAAAATTGTACACTATGTTGGTTCGTCTGCATTTAGAATACTGTGTACAGGTCTGGGCGCCACATTACCAAAAGGATGTAGATGCTTTGGAGAGGGTGCGGAGAAGGTTTACAAGGATGTTGCCAGGTATGGAAGGTGCCAGCTATGAAGAGAGATTGAGTAGGTTAGGTTTGTTTTCATTAGAGAAAAGGAGATTGAGGGGGTACCCGATTGAGGTCTACAAAGTCATGGTGGGTATAGACAGGATAGATAGAGACAAGGTTTTTCCCAGGGTGAAGGATTCAATAACGAGAGGTCATGCTTTGAAGGTGAGAGAAGAAATTTTTAAGGGGGATACATGCAGCAAGTACCTTACACAGAGGGTGGTGGGTGTCTGGAACATTTTGCCAGCAGAGGTGGTAGAGGCTGTCATGGTAGATTCATTTAAGATGTGTCTGGACAGATGCATGAGTAGATGGGGAGCAGAGGAATACAGATGCTTAGGAATTGGGCGACAGGTTTAGACAGTGGATTTGGATTGGCTCAGGCTTGGAGGGGCGAAGGGCCTGTTCCTGGGTTGTAAATTTTCTTTGTTCTTTGTCCTTGACTACAGGGATAAATTCCCCATCAAACTTGATTTTTACTCTGGGGTGGCTGGAAGAGCATGAGTTGGCATAGAATGGAATTGGGCAGCATGGATAAGACTTGGTGATCTCCTCCTTTCAAATCAAATTAAATCCAGCTGATGATTCAGCCTTCCTCTGAGGAGTTCTGAACCACAAGTCATGGGGGCGCCAACCTGACACCAGGGAAGACTGTACAGAGAGTAGGGCGCAGGGAGATTCCTATCCCCACAATGCAAACTGTCAGTTCGGGAAAACATGGTATTGGCACATTATTTGAACTTTTGTCCTGTACCAGTGAAAATTGAGGGCACCAGGAATGGGAGTGGAAATGCTGGAATCAAGTCCCACACATCACTTTTAAAGGTCCATGACATCTGGACAAGTTCAGGAAAATCCAGGCTGCAATTTTTTAGTCCCATGGAAAGTGAAGATTTAAGAGCTAGTCCTGCATGTATTTCCATTTATATCCTTCATCATTTCTTTATTGCATTCTCCCCTCCCCCCTTCACATTCTGAAATCCAGACAATTATACGCATTGGTTTGTTTCATTGAAAATGGGACCTTTATTGCTTTAAGCCATACTTACTGCATTGTTGTGATAGAATCTGGTGGGAGAAGAAACATCAAATGGGAAAGAGATAATTGACTTCGTATTCATCATGTGCGGTGACATTGCAACATGGATCTGATCACTTAATGGGAGTGTGTTCAATTGGTTAATGCCACCTGAAGAAGGGAAAAAACAAACGTTATTGCTGAGAAACAAAGGTAGAAAGATTGGAACTATCACAGAATGAAATTAATGGTAGTCTCTCTGCAGTCGCTTGGTTCAGTGTTAGGTTTTGAGAATAATATTCCTAAGAAGAGTCTGAGGAAATTTTACATTGATAAATGAGCTATACAACTGCAAGTGGTTGTTCTTGTGTTTGCTTTTATTGAAAGTGATGACATCTCAAAATTAGCTATGGAGCAATTTGAGACATAGGAACCAGTAGTATGCCTTCAAGCTAATTGCCTTATTCAATTACATCAACTGTGCTCATTTTCTCTGAGTAGTATGCAGTAAGGTTAAGAAGCATTGATTGTGGCAAACAGATGTGGTAACCCAACTCTTTTGATATTTCTTTGGTTCTGGATATCTTGCTCTCTCTCTGGGTCTAATATACATTGTTTCTGGGTGTAGTAGATTGTCTCTGGATGTATTACACGGATATATCCAAATATATCAAACAGTACCAGAAATAACTTCCCAGAGGCCAGTATCCCATCATGTGGAGAGTCCTTAACACTGATCCAGCTCCCTCAGCTCCAGATCTCAAAGTCAACAGGATGTCTGACACTCCTGTTCCTTTTGTTTTATTTCCCCCCACACACACACACACTACCACAGCATCCAAATCGGGCTCAGAGGTAGTAGTACTTATTTTTTTCCCCACATCACCCATGGCTGTGTGTGAATGTGTACTGACCCAGTAAAAAGACACCAATTTGCTTAAAATTTATTCTACATTTTCCACTATCACAAAAGCACCCACTTGGCTCGTGAAACATTTGACACTTCATTCTCATCTGTCAGCCAGAGATCCCTGATTAAACCAGATTAACAACCCCAATCAGGGAACTCATATTCTATGAGATCCACCTGGCTGACCTTGTTACACTCTTCCCCCTCTGAATCCAAGGACATAGGTTGGTTCCCCTTTTTTCCATAGCTCCCCCTCAGGCGTTTCAGCACTGGGTCAGGTTCCTCCAACTCTGCCTCTGATACGGGCAGCGTGTAGCACACTGTAGCTCACCACTTGTGCCTGGAGCATCTTGAAAGAAATTCATTCTCTTCTTCAAGTGGCAAATGCATCGAGTCTGCGACATCCCTCAGTCTCAGATTGCGAGTTATCTTCAGCGATTGATGGAGATCGAGAACCATGGGTTCCAGAACGATCTGAATGGCTGTTGTGGAGATGGGTGTGTTTTGCTCCCATACAGTTTGCCAGTTTACAGTTTTCATATGGTCCACATGCTTGTTCAGGATTATCACATCTATTCAGACTTTATGTTGACCATGCAGGACATGACTTTGTGTTGACCATGCAGGACTATTCCCATGGTTCCTACACCAAACTTCATCCCCTGAAGTAAACTGTCTGTCTCACTTACATCAGTCTTGTGTCCTGCATTGACGTTCCTTTTGCTGTTTCACCCTCTTCATCAGGTCCAGGAAGGTCAGATTTAACTTGGCACCAAGACTTCTCTCCACAACAACTTTGCTGGATCTATCCCTGTAGTTTCACCAGGCGTGGTCCCATAATCAAATTGGAACCTGGAGAGTTTGGTATTTAGTGAAGCTGTAGACTGTTTCTTTAAGCCTGTCTCCTAAGTGTGGACTGCTCTTTCTACCAGAGGATGGATAATATGGAACTGTCCTTATATTGTCGAATACCATTTGAAACACTGAAATTCCCTGCTGGTAAACAATTGGCTATTATCTGTGACCAGCACTTCCAGGAGTCCATGTATTGCAGTTTTTCTGTCATCATCCCCAAGTTTCATGGATGAACTCTATGCATGTCTAGCCATTCTGAGTAGACATTCACAATGACTAAGAGCATTGAGCCAATGAAAGACCTTGCTTAGTCAATGTGTAATTGAGTCCAAGGTTTAACCAGCCATTCCCATGAATATGGAGCAACTGCTGGCAGTAATCTTTGTTCTAGTTGGAACACTGGGCATTTCCTTACCAATGTCTGTATCCTATTCTAGCCACCAATTATAGCATCTCACCAACATCTTCATGTGGAACCCCCGGATGGCCCTCATAGAGGTTAATCTGTTATAATTAAAAATTTAGATCTGCAGAGGTATTGGTGGAACCTTCTGGCTCCAAATGTGCCTGCCAAACCTTCCTTCTCTATCTGGGCATATTTACACTCTGCATTAACCAAAGTCCTGGATCCATAAGCTATTCGACATTCCTCTCCACTTATGCTGCACAAGGAGACATGGCATGGGTTCATAGTGTGCCAACACTAGATGATGTGAGTTGTTTCTTCACATCCCTGAAAGCTGTAGCTTGGTTACATGACGATCTCCAAGGTTGACCCATTTTTATGAGTTAATGCAAAGGTATCAGGATTGAGGTAAAGTTATATATGAATATTTCATAATAATTCACCAGCTCAAGGAAAACCCTAAGATCTGGTACAAATGTAGGAGCCAGAGCACCATTGATCACCCTCACTTTATCTTGTAACCTGATCTTGCCGACTTTGTATCCTAATTAGGTTGTTTGGGGTCCCTGAAACACACATTGTTTCCATCTAAGGCTTACACCCACCTGGGAGAAACATCTAAGGACTTTTCCCAAGTTCTCTAAGTGCTCCTAATTGGTCTTTCCATCATTGGCATGTCACCTAGATAAATGGCAATCTGGGGTAGACCTTGTAAAATGTTTTACAATGCTGTAAAATGTTTTACAATGCTGAAAAATTGCACAGGCCAATGATACCCCAAATGGTAGTTTTGTATATTGATACAAACTTTGAAGTGTATTAACTGCAGCATATTTCTGGGAAACCACATCTAACCACAATTGCAAGTATATGTGTCTCATGTACGGCTTTGTGAAGGATAACCCACCTACCAACTTTGCATCTAAATCATTTATGTGATTGGGTGTTTATTCAGTTGTGAGAAGCAGTTTACCATTTGTTTAAAACCCTACAAAGGCAAATTGGCTAATCGGGCTTCACAATTGATAATCCTGGTGCAAAAACTGGACTGAACCTAGAACATGGAGCATCGAACAGTACAGCACAGTACAGGCCAATGATGTTGCATGAGCATTTATCTTATCTAGGATCAACCTAACCTACACACCACTCAATTTACTGCCGTCCATGTGCCTATCCAAGAGTTGCTTAAATGTCCCTGATGTATCTGACTCTACTACCACCGCTGGCAATGCATTCCATACACCCACCACACTCTGTGTCAAGAACCTACATCTGATATCTCTCCTAAACCTTCCTCCAATCACCTTAAAATTATGACTCCTCATGACAACTATTTCTGCTCTGGCTATCTACTTTATCAAAGCCTCTCATTACCTTGTACATTTCTAGCAAGTCACCTCCATCTCTTCTCTCCAGTGTAAAAAGCCCTAGCTCACTCAACTTCTCTTCATAAGACAAGTCCTCCAATCCAGGCAGCATTCTGGTAAATCTGTAGAGTCATAGAGATGTACAGCAGGGAAACAGACCTTCAGTCCAAACTATCCATGCCGACCAACTTATCAGCCCAAGCCTGGAGATTTCCAGATCTTGTTGCATTTTGACATGGACTGTTTCAATATCTGAGGAATTGTAAATGGTGTTGAACATTGTACAATCTTCTGCAAACATCCTCACTTCTGACTGAATGAAGGAGGGAAGGTCATTGATGAAGCATCTAAAGATGGTTGAGCCTGGGACACTACCCTGAGGAACTCCTGCAGAGATGTCCTGAAGCTGATGACTGGCCTCCAATAACCACAACCATAATCCTCTGTGTCAGATATGATTCCAACCACTGCAAATTTGTCCTCAGATTCCCATTGATTCCAATTTTGCCAGGGCTCCTTGATGCCACATTCGGTCGTTTACAGCCTTGGTGTCAAGGGCTATCATCTTCACCCCACCTCTGGAATTCGGTGCTTTTGTCCATGTTTGGACCAAGGTTGTAATGAGGTCAGGAGCTGAGTGGTCCTGGCAGATTCCAAACTGGTCTTCACTGAGCAGAGTGTTGCTGTGCAGGTGCTGCTTGATAGCACTGATGATTGAGAGTAGAATGGTGGGGCGATAATTAGCTGGCTTGGATTTGTCCTCCTTTTTATGTACAGGATGTACCTGGACAATTTTCACATTGTCAAGTGCACGCCAGCATTGTAACTGTACTGGAAGAGCTTTGCTAGTTCTGGAAGCAGCAAGTTCTGGAGCCCAAATATTTAGGACTATTATCATGGTACCCTTAGTAGTCAGTATCTCAAACCATTCCTAAATATCACATGACATGAATCAAGTTAGCAAAAGATAAGTACCTATGAAGCGTAGGACCACGGAGGAGGCCAAGATGGATCATCCACTTGGCACTTGTGGCTGTGATTGCTGTGAATGTTTCAGTCTTAACTTTTGTGCAAATGTGTTGGGTCCTTCCACCATTGAGGATGAAGCCTCCTTCCCCAGTAAATTGTTTAATTGTCCACCACCATTCAGGACTGGATGTGGCAGGACTGCAGAGCTTAGATCTGATCCATTGGTTGTGGAATTACTTAGCTTTGTCTATTGCTGCTTATGCTGTTTAGCATGCAAGTAATCCTGTTTGGCGGCTTCACCAGGTAGCTTCACCTCAGCTTCATGTATGCCTGCTGCTGCTGTTCTTGGCATGCCCTTCTGCACTCCCCATTGAACCCTGCAGATAATGGTTGAGTGGGGGATATGCCAGGCCATGAAGTTACACATTGTGCTGGAATACAATTCTGCTGTTGATGGCCCACAGTATCTCGTGGATGCCCAGTCTTGAATTGCTAGATCTGTATGAAGTCTGTTCCATTTAACATGCTCATGACACAATGAAGGGTTTACTTAATGTGAAGACTAGACTTTGTCTCCACAAGGACTGTGCAGTGATCACTCTTAACCATACTATCATGGACAGATACATCTTCAACAGGCAGACTGGTAAGGAAGAAGTCAAGTATGATTTTCCCTCTTGGTTCATTTGTCACTTGCCACAGACACAGTCAGCAGCCATGTCCTTTAGAACCCAACCAGCTTGATCAGTAGTGCTGCTACAGGACACTCCTGGTTGTAAACATTGAAATCCCCCTCCCACAGTACATTTAGCACTCTTGCAACCCTTAGTGCTTCCTCCAAGTGTTGTTCAACATGGAGGAGTAGTGATTCACCAGATGACGCAAGACGTTTATGGTAATCAGCAGGATTACCCATGTTTAACCTGAAGCCATGTGACCTCTTGGGATCCAGAGTCAATGCTGAGGATTCCCGGATACCATTTCTACTGGGTCTGTCCTGCCAATGGGACAGGACATATCCAGAGATAGTGAATGTGGTGGTTGGGAAATTTTCTGTAAGGTATGTTTCCATGAGTATGACTATGTCAGGTTGTTGCTTAAGCTGGGTGGCAGGGTGAAATGTGAGGAGGATGTTAGGAGATTACAGGGTGAACTGGACAGGTTAGGTGAGTGGTCAGATGCATGGCAGATGCAGTTTAATGTGGATAAATGTATGGTTATCCACTTTGGTGGCAAGAACAGGAAGGCAGATTACTACCTAAATGGAATCAATTTAGATAAAGGGGCAATACAAAGAGATCTGGGTGTTCTTGTACACCAGTCAATGAAGGTAAGCATGCCATGTACAGCCGGTAGTGAAGAAGGCTAATAGTCTGCCTTCATAACAAGAGGGATTGAGTATAGAAGCAAAGAGGTTCTTCTGCAGCTGTGCAGGGCCTTGGTGAGACCACACCTGGAGTATTGTGTGCTGTACTGGTCTCCAAATTTGAGAAAAGACATTCTGGCTATTGAGGGAGTGCAGTGTAGGTTCACGAGGTCAATTCCTGGAATGGCGGGACTACCTTACACTGAAAGACTGGAGCGACTGGGCTTGTATACCCTTGAGTTTAGCAAACTGAGAGGAGATCTGATTGAGACATATAAGACTATTAAAGGATTGGACACTCTGGAGGCAGGAAACATGTTTCCGCTGATGGGTGAGTGCCAAACCAGAGGACACAGCATAAAAATATGGGGTAGACCATTTAGGACAGAGATGAGGAGAAACCTCTTCACCCAGAGAGTGGTGGGTGTGTGGAATGCTCTGCCCCAGAGGGCAATGGAGGCCCAGTCTCTGGATTCATTTAAGAAAGAGTTCGATAGAGCTCTCAAGGATAGTGGAATCATGGATTATGGAGATAAGGCAGGAACAGGATACTGATTAAGGATTGAATGGTGGTGCAGGCTCAAAGGGCAGAATGGCCTACTCCTGCACCTATTGTCTATTGTCTATCGTCTATTGTGTCTATTGACTAGCCTATGAGGCACCACTCCGAATGTTGTCACTAGCCCCCTGATGTTAGTGAGGAGCACTTTGCAGGGTGTACAGGTCTGTCTTTGTTGTTGTCTTTTCTGGTACCTCAATTGATGCCAGATGATCCTTCCAGTTTCATTTATTTGATGAACCAGATGAATTTGTCTGACAACTGACAGTGACTTCATGGACAGCACTAGTTTCTTAATTCCAGATTTTTAAAAACTTGAATTCAAATTCCACCATTTGCTGTGGTGGGATTCGAACTGGATCTCCAGAACATTATTAATGTATCTAGAATGATAGAACATAGAACTTTACAGCGCAGTACAGGCCCTTCGGCCCTCAATGTTGCGCTGACCTGTCATACCAATCTGACGCCCATCTAACCCACACTATTCCATGTACGGCCATATGCTTGTCCAATGACGACTTAAATGTACTTAAAGTTGGCGGATCTACTACCGTTGCAGGCAAAGCATTCCACTTGTGGGTGGCACGGTGGCACAGTGGTTAGCACTGTGGCCTCACAGCGCCAGAGACCTGGGTTCGATTCCCACCTCAGTCAACTGACTGTGTGGAGTTTGTACATTCTCCCCGTGTCCGCATGGGTTTCCTCCAGGTGCTCCGGTTTCCTCTCACAGTCCAAAAATGTGCAGGTTAGGTGAATTGGCCATGCTAAATTGCCCGTAGTGTTAGGTGAAGGGGTAAATGTAGGGGAATGGATCTGGGTGGGTTGCACTTCGGCGGGTCGGTGTGGACTTGTTGGGCTGAAGGCCCTGTTTCCACACTGTAAGTAGTCTAATCTAATCTAAACACCCTTACTACTCTCTGAGTAAAGATACTACCTCTGATATCTGTCCTATATCTATCACTCCTCAATTTAAAGCTATGTCCCCTCATGTTCGCCATCACCATTCTTGGAAAAAGGCTCTCCTTGTCCACCCTATCTAACCCTCTGATTATCTTATCTGTCTCTATTAAGTCACCTCACAACCTTCTCTCTAACGAAAACAACTCAAGTCCCTCAGCCTTTCCTCATAAGACTTTCCCTCCATACCAGGCAACATCCTCATAAATCTCCTCTGTACCCTTTCCAAAGCTTCCACATCCTTCTTATAATGCGGTGACCAGAACTGTACACAATACTCCAAGTGTGGCTGCACTAGAGTCTTGTACAGCTGCAGCATAACCCTACGGTTCTGGAACTCGATCCCTCTATTAATAAAAGCTAAAACACTGTATGCCTTCTTAACAACCCTGTCAACCTGGGAGGCAACTTTCAAGGATCTGTGTACCTGGACACTGAGATCTCTCTGCTCATCTACACAACCAAAAATCTTACCATTTGCCCAATACTTTGCATTCCGGTTACTCCGACCAAAGTGAATTAGCTCACACTTGTCCGCATTGATGGTCTAGCAATTATACCACAATGCTATCACCTCTCCACGAAGACATTATGTTTTAAAAATATTCTTCTTTGTAACTAATTTATCCATAATTTTTCTTTTATTGTCTCTTTCTAGCAGAATTAGCTGAGTCAAACAGAGAAAGTGTGGGTGAAAGGTGGAACTTAGCGCAAGAACATTTTCATTAAAATCAGGAAGGGATTTGTTGTTAGCCTCATTTCAGTAGGGGAAGACTGATTAAACTGGGAGTGAAGCTGTTCTTTTGCCTGAACTAACTCCATATGAAACATGAAGCAATAATCTCCCATTCCCCAGGTCAATATGCCCAACATTGAGGGGCTAATCACCTAAAGCAAACTCCACTGAATTATGCAATTGTTATGGCACAGAAGGAACCATTTAGCAATGGCTCCGGTTCTTTAAGTGAGCATCATTACCTCATACCTTCCTGTATTTTCTCTGTAAGTTTGCAAGTCTCTTCCTTTTTCCATACACTCTTCCATATTATATTTATTCAAATAATCATCAAATGCAATCTCGAATACCTCAATTGAATCTGCCTCCACCACACTTACAGACAGTGCAAAACTACCCAAACTACTAACTGAGTGAAAAAGTTTTTGCTCACTTCATCCTTGCTCCTTTAACAGATCACTTTAAAACTGGAATGGACTGTCTACATGAACACATTTGTGTGTCTGACACTACATTCATGGAGAAAATACCTAGAACTCAAGTCACAGCAGGAGACTTCCAGGATGAAAGTGGTAAACATTTTAAAGATTCCACAAAGAGTCAATGAAAAGGTGAAATAGCCTACTGACTCATAGAAGACCCTGAGTTATGCTGAAGGAAAAAAACAGAAGGTTCATTTGGGAAGTAGGGAACAAACAAAGACTTTGTCATGAACAGCAGGGGCAAAGTCAGGCATCAAAAGAAGCACACACAACTCCAAACTGGGAGGAAGTGAGGACTGCAGATGCAGGAGATCAGAGTTGAGAGTGTGGTGCTGGAAAAGCACAGCAGGCCAGGCAGCATCTGAGGAGCAGGGGAATTGATATTTTGGGCATAAGCCCTTCATCCTGAATGAGCCTGATTGCTCATTCCTGATGAAGGGCTTATGCCCAAAACATCGATTCTCCTGCTCTTCAGATGCTGCCTGGTCTGCTGTGCTTTTCCAGCACCACACTATCAATAACTCTAAACTATCCATCTATCTGACTCTCAAGCTGCACCTGCCTTCCATGTGGTACAGTCTACAGATCATACATGTGCTGTAGATAGACTCACAATGTCATTTGGGCGGGAATTCCAAGATTTTGATCCACTGACCCAGGTTGACCAAGGTTGTATTCACTCTCACCCTGCTGTCTATGAATGAACGTGGAAGAGAATTACAATTTTCAGGTAACAAAGGCAGACAGTCCAAACGAAGAACAGCTTCAGAGTTTAAGTTATTTAGGAATAGGTCAGGTCTAGCTCTTGACATTGAAAGGGAATGAAAATGAACTGAAACAATATCTCCACCAGCAGCATTCCCTCAGCAAATGAGACCTTAATAGTCTGCCCTCTTCATTCAGGTAATACTGAATCTGATACTATTTGCACTAAACTGAACCTAAACAGTTTTCCCATCTCATAATTATTTCAGTTCTGTCCAGGAGCCACAGTCTCTCAACATTAATTTCATAGACTGCTAGTTCCCATAACATTGACAAAATCTATCAGTAGTACAGACCACGACCATGTTGTATGCTGTTGCACAAAAGATACTTGTTTACTCATGCAATAAACAGAGAAATATGAACCTAAGCCATTGGATAAGATCTCAGCTCTGTAGTCTTACCAACTCCAGCCTTGAAAGGCAGTTGACAATTATACAATGAATACAAGATTTCACAAATACCCACAACCTCAATGATGGGCGCAGCCAGCATAATTGTTAAAAATTAACGCTGAAGTATTTGTAGCAATCTTCAGCTAGAAATGCTAAATGCAAAACCCATTTTAAGCTTCCCGTTGAGGTGTCAAGCATCATAAATGCTAACTCAATTCACCCAAAATGATGACAAGAAACAGCTGAAGGCGCCAAATTCTACAAAGACAGAATTTCAGCCTGACAACATTCTGGCTGAAGATTTGTGCTCCAGAACTAGCAAAGTCCCTAGCCATATTGTTATATTACAGTAATAACACTATCATCTACTTGACATTCTGAAAAATTGTCAAGTTATGTTCTGTACACTAAAGCAAGAAGAATCTAAGCCAGACCATTACCACCCCCATGGAGAAAGTGAGAAATGCAGGAGTCGACAGGTCAGGCAGCATCCGAGGAACAGGAGAGTTGACATTTTGGGCAAAAGCCCTTCATTGATAATGAGCTGATGAAGGGCTTTTGCCCAAAACGTCGACATTACCACCTCCATAGCAAGGCTTAAAACATGTTATTAACATTCATAAGAATGAATAGATTTTATAATATTCATTAGGTTTTTAAATAGTAGTCAAGAGTACAATTGTTCAGAAAGATTTATTCACAGTACTAAGATTGATTGAATGTAACAAGGTAACATACACCAAAATTACAAGGTTATCCCAAATTCCATCTGTGCACTGTGGGAACTCCAGGATAATTCTTTAACCCTGTAGTCTGCATTCAAATTCAACCTTCCAAAATGAATCACTTCACACTTTCCAGGTTGACCTTCATCTTCTACTTCTCAGCCCAGTTCTGCATCTTGTCAATGTCCCAACCTACAACATCCATTAACCATTTGCGCACAAAGTGTCATTACTTTAAGGGGGTGTACAAGAAAGACTGGAGAAGGCATAATGATAGGTGATTCAAGAGATAGAGAAATAGGCAGGTATTTCCGCAGCTTCACATTCAGACACACACATTAGCATACATCCTGCCACACACATACTGACATGCACACATCCTCCCAATATACTTCAGTAGTGTCTGCTCCTGGCTACTTTCTAACCCTCTAGAGCCCTTTTTGATCCTTGCTTCCTCAACCTTAAGTAAGCTTCCTTTGTCCTCTTGACGAGATATTCCCCATCTCTTGTCATCCAAGGTTCCTTCATCCTACCGTTCCTTCCTTGTCTCAGTGGGACAAACCTATCCAGTACATGCTGGAAATGTGTTGCTGGAAAAGCGCAGCAGGTCAGGCAGCATCCAGGGAACAGGAGAATCGACGTTTCGGGCATAAGCCCTTCTTCAGGAACATGCAACAAGTGCTTCCTAAACAACCTCCATATTTCTGTCATGCATTTCCCTGAGAATATCTGTTCCCAATTTATGCTCCACACTTCCTGCCTAATAGATTTGCTATTACCCCTCCCCTAATTAAATACTTTCCCATATTGTCTGCTCCGATCTCTCTCCATGACTATAGTAAAGGTCAGGATCTGTTCCAGGACCTCTGCTGTTTGTGATTTTTACAAATGACTTGGATGGGGAAGTAGGAGTGTGGATTGGATGGGGAAACAGAAGTGTGGATTAGTAAACTTGCGAATGACATGAATGTTTGTGGAGTTGTGGATAATGGGGAAATGGAAGTGTGGATTAGTAAGTTTGTCAATGACATGAATGTTTGTGGAGTTGTGGATAATGTGGAGGGCTGTTGTAGGTTGCAATGGGACATTGACAGGATGCAGAACTGGGCTGAGAAGTGGTAGATGGAGTTCAACCTGGAAAAGTGTGAAGTGATTCATATTGGAAGGTTGAACTTGAATGCAGATTACAGGGTTAAAGGCAGAATTCTTGGCAATGTGGACAGGTAGAGGGATCTTGAGGGTCCACATCCAAAGATCCCTCAAAGTTGCCACCCAAGTTGATAGAGTTGTTAAGAAGGTGTATGATATGTTTAAGAACCACGAGATTATGCTGCAGCTTTATACAGCCCTAATTAGACCACAATTAGAATATTGCGTTCAGTTCTGGTTGTCTCACTATAGGAAGGATGTGAAAGCTTTAGAGAGGGTGCAGAGAAGTTTTAGCAGGATGCTACCTGGACTGGAGGGCATGTCTTATGAAGAAAGGTTGAGGGAGCTAGGGCTTTTCTCATTGGAGCAAAGAAGGTTGAGAGGTGACTTGATAGAGGTGTACAAGTTGATTAGAGGCACAGATAGAGTGGATATCAGAGATTTTTTCCCAGCGCAGAAATGGCTATCATAAGGGGGAATAATTTTAGGGTGATTGGAGGAAGGTTTAGGGGAGATGTCAGAAGTAGGTTCCTTACACAGAGAGTGATGGGTGCGTGGAATGCCATGCCAGTGGTGCTAGTAGAGTCAGGTACATTAGGGATATTTAAGTGACACGGATGATAGTAAATTGAAGAGTATGTTGGTTAGTTTGATCTTAGAGTAGATAAAAAGTTGGCACAACATCGAGGGCCAAAGGGCCTGTACTGTGCTCTACTGTTCTATGTTGTATGTTCTATACCCCTAGATACACATAGACCTACTAAACACAGACACGCATCAAGATATCTAACCTACATATACCTACACTAGAGGAACCTCGATTATCCTGCATTTGATTATCCAAATATCAGATTATCCGGCAAGATCGCAAGCTCCTAATGCTCGGCAAATTATGTTATCTGGCATTCAAATATCCGGAATTCGATTAATCGAACGAAATACTCCCCGCCCATGTCCTTCAGATAATCAAGGTTCCTCTGTACACACACTGCATCCTTAATCAATACACAGCCAGGCAGATTTCATAGATTAATACACAGACACCAACAACCCCACACAGCTAAATCCATACTCAGGCACAAAGACAAACTCAACAAACTTTGCCCACATGCACAGGGGCAGAATATGCAGCTCTCTCTGTTTTAACATGCATAGATATACGCACATTCTGTTCCTGACCACATTGTGGGGTGTACTGAACTGATGGAGGCAACAGGTCAAGAAAACAACTCCCCATCATCTTCTCAAAGACAATTGAAGATGTGCAATAAATGTTGGTCAAGCCAGCAACAATGTTCCTACACAGCCCATTCTTATTCCCAACTTTTGAACTTATAAAGGATTCTCATTTATGCTTCTTAATGAGCAATACTCTGCATTATTTCATTTTGCCAGAGCCAGCTCTTTGAAAGATTTCCCCATTTTGTCCATTCCATTGTCCTTTCCACAATGAATTTCAATTCCTCCTTTTCTCGAGTTATCTAATTCTTATTGAAAGCTATAATTTAATCTGCTTCCGCTGTCCTGTCTGGCAGCGTATTCCAGATCCTAATAACTTGTCGTGTAAAAGAAACACTGCGTTTGGCTCTTATTATTAACCTCATATCCAAGTGTTTAAATAACTAAATCCACTTCAAAATTCCCCTGCCTAATAGAACAAGGGATTTGTAAAGAAAATACACAGAATGAAAATAGAAAGTAGACAATTAAATTAAGTCAAAGTGAATGAGCAAAGCTGTTCACTGCAGAGTCAGAGTGCCACAGTAAATTAAACTGAACCAAAACCAGTTATTTACTGAGCATCAAACACAGGAAAATGACCAAAGTTTGTTTGAAAGTACATTATACCAAGTCTGCAACCTACCCAGCAACATGGTTAAAGCAGGTGATGAAGAGTGTTGGAAATAGATCTCCAAGTGTGAACGAGGCAGTACACACACACGCACAGGCTTTACAAAAGCAACACACAGAAACTGATATTCTATCTATCCTGAACTCTTCATAAATACCTGCAAATAGGAGCCACATCAAAGGTCAGTCAGACAGGCTGCACCCCTTGGGCACTGCTTATGCTGTTTGATTGGTTTACAACTGCCTGTAGGAGAAGCTCAATGCCAGCACTGTTAGCAGGTCCTGTTATAGTATTCAGATACTTCATTTTCTACTCCCAGCATCTTCCAGCTCGGGAGATTCACCAGACTGAAATGAATTTTAAATAGGATTAGGCTGTTAAGGGTTACAGCAGAAATACCTTTCATTGTCTTCATCTCAACAAGAGAGAATATGGAAAAAAATACAAAACAAAGTGCTTGTGATTCTCCCTGGAGAGTGTCACTCCATCCAAAGAACATGTAGCAAAAGAGAAAAGTTAAATGTTTTACTCATAGTTGTTGACTCTGAAATACTTAATTGGAAAGTGGGATGGCTGATACTGTAAATAATTTACAGTAATTTACTGTAAATAATTACAGTAAGAAACGGGAATTGAACAGCTGTCTTAACTGGTGTGGTGATGGTTTAATCACTAGACTATTAAGTCAGAGATCTAGGTAATGTTCTGCATGGCATTGGAATTCCATAACACACATAGAGTTGAGAGTCTAATGATGACGCAAAACAATGGTTGGATTACTGGAAATATATTTCTAGTTCACCTGCTGTCCTTACCTGAACAGGTCTATATGGGATTCCAAACTCAGAGTAATGTTTTTGACGCTTAACTGCTCTCTGTGTGGAAAATAAATGCTGGCTTATATGTTCATATCCCATGAATGAATAAAAAAGATACTTTGAGATATAATAGGGTTACAGGCAAAATCATGGATCTAGCAGAAGGATGACTACTTTCAAATAGCACAATGGGCTAAAAGATGAGTTTGCCTCCCTCCTGAAGATGTTGAATGAAAACGTTGATTCTATTTTGGGTCTAACACAGTATTTTTGCTGCAGCCACACCCCTCTGCCACATTGGTGAGGGTGCAACACTGCACAGGGAGTATGTATTGGACATATGTGTAGAGCAGGTGATGTTACTCAGCACTTGATAGAAATCTCAAAGATCCAGTTAACCTCTCAGATTCAGCGTCTCAAAGACATGGTTGCAAAGGCTTTGTGTGCTAGTACGGAGAGAATGATGTGGTAGTTTCTTGCCATGACAGAAATATATAATCCAAGAAAATAGGAGCAAGAAAAGGAGTAAACAATTTGACCCATTGAGCCTGTTCTATCGTTCAACATGAACATAGAAACATAGAAAATAGACATAGGAGTAGGCCATTTGGCCTTTCACATCTGCTCCACCTTTCAATATGATCATAGCTGATCATGCGATCTCAGTATCCGATTCCCACTTTCTCTCTAAATTCCTTGAACCCTTTAGCCACAAGGGTCATGCCCAACTCCCTCTTGAATATATCTAATGAACAGGTTCCAACAGCTTTTTGTAGTAGAGAATTCCACAGGTTCACAACTCTCCTGAGTGAAGAAATTCTTCCTCATCTCAGTTCTGAATGGCTTACCTTTTACTCTTAGACTGTGACCCCTAATTCTAGACTTCCCTAACAACAGGAATATTCTTCCCACATCTAGCCCGTCCAACTCAATTAGGATTTCATATGTTTCTATGAGATCACCCCTCAATCTTCTAAATTCCGGTGAGTACAAGCCCAGTCATTCTTCATATGTCAATCCTGCCATTCCAAAGATCAGATTGGTGAACTTTCGCTGGACTCCCTCAATAGTAACAATATCCTTCCTCAGACTATGAGACCAAAACTGCACACGATATTCGAGGTGTGGTCTCACCAAGACCCTATTTAACTTCAGCAAAACATCCCTACTCCAATACTCAAATCCACTTGATATAAGTGAGGTAATGGCCTTTCCTCACTGCCTGCTGCACCTGCATGCCAACCTTCAGTGACTGTTTCATCATGACACCCAGGTCTTGTTGCATCTCATGTTTTCTGAAACTGCCAATATTCAGGTAATATCTGCCTTCCTGTTTTTGCCACCAAAGTGGATAACCTCACATTTATCCACATTTTATGGCATTTGTCAAGTATTTGCCCACTCAGCCAGTCTGTCCAAGTCTCCCTGCAGCCTTTTAGCATCCTTCCCATAGCACACACTACCACCCAGTTTAGTGTCATCTGAAAATTTGGAGATATTACATTCAAATTCTTAGTCCAAGTTGATAATGTATTGTGAACAGCTGGGGTCCCAGCACTGAACTCTGTGTTACCCACCTCATCAATTGCCTGCCACTCTGGAAAGGACCTGCTTATTCTAATGCACTGCCTCCTGTCGACCAACCAGTTCTCTATCCACCCCAATACCATGAGCTTTAATTTTGGTTACTAATCTCTTGTGTAGAACCCTGTCAAAAGCCTTTTGAAATTTCAGATACACTGATTCACCTTTGTCCGCTCTACTGGTCACATCCTCAAAAGGTTCGGCAAGATTTGTCAAGTATGATTTCCCTTTAGTGAATCTATGCTGTCTTAGACCAATCCTGTCACCGTTTTCCAAATGCTCTATTACATCCTTAATAATTGTCTCCAACACCATTGTCAAGCTAACCAACCTATAATTACCATGACAGAGAGGAATTTCACTTCCTCAATGTCAAAGAGGCATGTAGCCATATGGAGTACATGTGTGTTCATTCTGCAGCAGACCCACGAGGAAAAATTAAACGGTTAAAAACTAGGCATCAACACCGACAATCTGGTGCTAATTAACCCATTTTGTCATAAAGCATGTGATCAAGTAGATCAAGTATTTTCTAAGTATATTTTCTGCTGCCTGAGTCACTATGGGGGAACCCTGCAGCACTCAGCAGCATGTGTATCAATACTCACTAAGATCTGATGGATAGCAGGACGGGTGTATAGGCTACTTTAGAGGATCCGTGCTTGCCTTTATCATTCACACACAGTTTATAAGAGCAGAGAGGTTATGTGGAAATGTTAATGTGAAAGGCAGAAGATTTCGAGGAAAAGCGTGCTCACCCACGGTGTGGTGGGGGTTTGGAAAACGTTGGCCACAGTGAGTAATTGAGCTGGGAAACCTCACAGTATTTAAAAAGTATTTGGATGAGCACTTGAAGTGTCATAACATTCAAGGCTATGGGCATACTGCAGGAAAGTGAGACGGGTGTAGGTAGCAGTATATTCTTGTGTTGGTTCAGATCAATGAGCCATAGGGCTCCTCCTGGACTGTAACATTCCAGGTTTCTATGGTTCTAAGAGCTAGATTGGCTAGAGCCTAGACTGGCTACCAAACTGAGATCATTGAAGTTGACAGCAACATGATATCACCAGGAACCAAAACGGAACTTTGAAAAAAGTAACCCCACTTCTCCCTTTTTGACTGCACTTTAATCCACAAACTTTGGGTCTTATTTGCCTGTATTTTCCATTCATGGCATTCCTACGAAAACATTTTTTCTCACCACTTTGTTTGTTGTGTGTGTGAATGAATTGTTTGGATTTACAGGAGTTTAAGTTTGCATTTATAATTAATAGTATGTTTTTGCCATTTATTTCAAGATACATTTATTATAATAAACATTTTTGTTTTCCTGTTCCTTGATGAAACCTTTGACATCAAGTAAATACTTGATCAAATGTGGTATTAAAGAATTCTAGCAAAACTGGAGTCCATAAAATTGTAAGATCTTAGAATGTAGGTTTGGGAATAGGCCCATCATCCCATTATCAGGTCCACTCTGCCATTCAATGAGATCATGACTATTCAGGAGAAACTATTTGGAGTCATACTTTGCACACTTTAATCACTTAATATTAATCACTTCAGCTCCAGGACATCTCTGCAGGAGATATTGTCTTAGGCCCAAACAACTTCCCTCCATCACAAAGTCAGATAGAACACAGAACAGAACAGCACAGTACAGGCTCTTTAGCCCTCAATGTAATGTGCTGATCTTTTATCCTACTCTAACCTACATATCCTTCATTTTACTATCATCCATGTGCCTATCCAACACTTTAACTCCCCCTCCCACTCCACCAAGGACATGCAGTCCTGGGCCTCCTCCAGTGCCAAACCCTATACAACCAATGCCTGGAGGAGGAACGTCATGGGACCCTCCAACCACACAGGATCAATGTGAATTTCATCAGTTTCCTCATTTCCCCTCCCCCACCTTATCCCAGATCCAACCTTCCAACTCAGCAACACCCCCTTTACTTGTCCTACCTGTCCATCTTCCTTCCCACCTATCTGCTCCACCCTCCTCTCCGACTTATCACCTTCACCCCCACCTCCATCTACTAATCACATTCCCAGCTACGTTCCCTGAGCCCCATCCCTCCAATTTATCTCTCAACCCCCTTGGGCTACTAGCTTCATTCGTGATGAACAGTTTATGCTCGAAGTGGCGATTCTCCTGCTCCTTGGATGCTGCCTGACAGGCTGTGCTCTCCAGCACCACACTCTTCGATGCTGAATGCCCCTATATCATCGACCTAGTGGTTATGATTACTCAGGAACTGGACTAACCATTTAAATACTAGATTAGATTAGATTACAGTGTGGAAACAGGGCCTTCGGCCCAACAAGTCCACACCGACCCACCGAAGCGAAACCCACCCATACCCCTACATTTACCTAACACTACGGGCAATTTAGCATGGCCAATTCACCTCACCCTGCACATTTTTGGACTGTGGTAGGAAACCGGAGCACCCGGAGGAAACCCACGCAGACACGGGGAGAACGTGCAAACTCCACACAGTCAGTCGCCTGAGGCGGGAATTGAACCCGGGTCTCTGGCGCTGTGAGGCAGCAGTGCTAACCACTGTGCCACCGTGGCTACAAGAGCAGATCAGAGGCTAGGAATACTGCAGCAAGTATCTCATCTACTGAATCATGAAAGCCAGTCCATCATCTACAAGACACATCTCAGGAATGTGATGGAATATACTCCATTTGCGCAGATGAGTGCAGCCCCAATAACACTGCACCATTCCCACTCTGATTGACGATGTCACTTCTGCTCCCACAGTCACTTTCGCCCCTCACAATTCCTCATGCACCACACGTGACATCATTTCCGCCTCTCACATCATCGCTGATGTCACACGCTCAGTGACTTCCGACCCCCATTGCCGTGTTTGCCACCACTTCCGTCCCACCAACGCCACTCACCTGCATTCTGCTGACACGTTCCCCCACAGATCCTACTGTCACCATCCCCGCCCCCCAGAACCCTGAGGGGCACACCATCCCTGCTCATGACTCCATCCCCATTCTTCCCTCCAGACCTTCCCCTCACTGAGGACGAACAATCAGTCCTCAGCAAAGGACTCACCTTCATCCCCCTCCACCCACACATCAATGAATTTAATACACGCCGTGACATCGAACAATTCTTCCGCTGCCTCCACCTCCGAGCTTACTTTCACAATCAGGACTCCCGCCCACCTTCCGAGGACCCCTTCGCCCACCTCCAACACACTGCATCCACCTGGACACCCCGTGCTGGCCTATTACCCACCCTCGACCTCTTCGTTTTCAACTGCCACCGGGACATTAACCGCCTCAACCTGTATACGCCCCTCCCCCACTCCAACCTCTCACCCTCACAACGCGCTGCCCTCCACTCCCTCTGCTCCAATCCCGACCTCACCATCAAACCAGCAGATAAAGGGGGGCTGAGTGGTAGTCCGGCGCACTGACCTCTACACCGCTGAAGCCAGACACCAACTCGAGGACATCTCTTCCTACCTCGACCATGACCCCACCCCCCATCACCAAACCATCATCTCCCAGACCATACAGAACCTCATCACCTCAGGCGATCTTCCACCTATAGCTTCCAACCTCATAGTTCAGGAACCCCGCACAGCCCGGTTCTACCTCCTGCCCAAGATCCACAAGACTGACCACCCTGGCTGACCCATTGTCTCAGCATGCTCCTGCCCCACTGAACTCATTTCTACCTACCTCGACACTGTCCTATCCCCCATAGTAAAGGAACTCCCCACAAACGTTCGAGACACCACACACGCCCTCCAACTCCTCCAAGACTTCCGTTTCCCCGGCCCCCAACGCCTCATCTTCACCATGGATATCCAATCCCTCTACACCTCCATCCGCCATGACCAGGGCCTCCTGGTCCTCTGCTGACGTCCCCAACAGTACCCTTCCACCGACACTCTCATTCGTTTGGCCGAACTGGTCCTCACCCTTAACAATTTCTCCTTTGAATCCTCCCACTTCCTCCAGACCAAAGGGGTAGCCATTGGCACCTGTGTGGGCCCCAGCTATGCCTGTCTGTTTGTCAGCTATGTAGATCAGTCCATCTTCTGTAGTTACACTGGCACCACTCCCAACCTCTTCCTCCGCTACATTGATGACTGCATTGGCGCCACCTCGTGCTCCCACGAGGAGGTTGAGCAATTCATCAACTTCACCAACTCATTCCACCCTGACCTTCAATTTACCTGGACCATCTCTGACACCTCCCTCCCCTTCCTGGACCTCTCCATCTCTATTCATGATGACCGACTTGACACTGACGTTTTTTACAAACCCACCGACTCTTCCCAACCTACCTCCTGCAAAATTGCCAATTCCTCCACCTCCGCCGTATCTACTCCCAGGAGGACCATTTCCACCACAGAACACACCAGATGGCCTCCTTCTTTAGAGACCGCAATTTCCCTTCCCACGTGGTTAAAGATGCCCTCCAACGCATCTTGTCTACATCCCGCACCTCCACCCTCAGACCCAACCCCTCCAACCGCAACAAGGACAGAACGCCCCTGGTGCACACCTTCCACCCTACCAACCTTCGCATAAACCAAACCATCCGCCGACATTTCCGCCACCTCCAAACAGACACCACCACCAGGGATATATTTCCCTCCCCACACCTTTCTGCCTTCCGCAAAGACCGTTCCCTCCGTGACTACCTGGTCAGGTCCACGCCCCCCTACGACCCACCCTCCCATCCTGGCACCTCCCCCTGCCACCGCAGGAACTGTAAAACCTGCGCCCACACCTCCTCCCTCACCTCCATCCAAGGCCCCAAAGGAGCTTTCCACATCCATCAAAGTTTTACCTACACATCCACTCATATCATTTATTGTATCCGT
>NC_057744.1:39569765-39579238 GCF_004010195.1 Chiloscyllium plagiosum | reverse complement strand
ATCACCTTCATCCCCTCCCCCACTCACCTATTGTACTCTATGCTACTTTCTCCCCACCCTACCCTCCTCTCATTTATTTCTCTACCCCTCAGGCTCTCTGCCTGTATTCCTGATGAAGGGCTTTTGCCTGAAACGTCGATCTTAGTGCTCCTCGGATGCTGCCTGAACTGCTGTGCTTTTTCAGCATCACTCTAAACTAGACTCTGGTTTCCAGCATCTGCAGTCATTGTTTTTACCCAATAACACTCAAGTAGTGTCCTTCCTCATCTGTATGTAAGGATACTAGGGAGAGTGGGTCTTGTCTTCTTGTGGTTAGTTGATGTGAACAGGAAATGACATTACTACAGGAAATGACATCAACTAGCCACTAAAAGGCATGACACACTCTCATGTAGTATGTAGTATCCTTACATACGGATGAGGAAGGACACTACTTCGACTAGGACAACACATCCATCCTCGGACAAGCCAAACAGGGACACGCACGAGAATTCCCTGAAGCATGGCATTCCAACCGGAACTCTATCAATAAATACATTGACTTCGATCCCATTTACCACCCCCTGAGAAAAAGAACAGGAAATGACATCACCACAGGAAACAACATCAGTAACCCAAGGAAACCCAAACATATAAATAGACAGCGGGCTACACCACCAGTACTTCATCCAGAGGTTCACTGACGATGCAGGATATATTGAGGCAGTGGCTAGCAAAGCAAATGGGATCTTGAATTTCCTAAATACAGGCATTGAGTATGAGGCAAAAGATATTTTGCTGATCTTTGATAAAGCTCTGGCAAGGCCACAACGGGATTACTACATCCAGTCCCACACTTTAAGTGTTTGAGGATCCTCACAAGAGTGAAGAGGATGATTTCAGGGTGGTAGATTTTGATGATAAGATTAGCTTGGAAAAGCTGGGATTTTCTGCTGGGAACAGTTAAGATCAAGGAAAGATTTGACTGGCTTAGATAAGCTAGACAAGAATCAGTTTTGCTATTGGTTAATGGGAGCATACAGTTAAGGTTTTGGGCAAAGGGCACAAGTTGATGTGAAGAAGAATGTTTTTATACAGTGAGCAATAATGACCTGGAACTCACTGCCCACAAAAGCAGTGGGAATGGAAATGATCAGTGATTTGGGGAAGAGTGAAAGAATACAACTGACTGGATTGCCTTAGAGGTAATTGGTATAGGCTCAATGGTTTGCATGGCCTCCTTCTGTGCCATAATGACTGTAACTCTGTAATGGCTGCCTGCTTCCTTTTCCTGACAGTTACTGAAAGATTTTGGAATGTGACCTTCAGACCCACTTCAGTTGCATTTGTTATATCAAATTGCACATTAGCTTACAGCACTTATTACTAATTCAACAGATGCAGTGTTGTGTTCAATGAGTTTTCTACTAATTTGCTGTGGATCCTTTTGTAGACTTGGTTTTAATGGATGTAATGTTGAAGGGAAGAAATTTGAGCCCTCTCATCTTAGCAGCTGCAGTTTGACTCACAAATAGGTCAGGTTGCTATTCAAGTTTAGGTTGCTATTCAAGTTTAGGTCAGGTTGCTATTGCCATCAGGAGCACTCTCACAAACCAGACCAGCTTTTGTTCAGAATTTCCAATCTAACTGTTAAGCTGGGAGCAGTGTGATGTCTGTGAAAGGAGCTGGGACAGCACTGATGTTCTCACTGCCCAAACAGTTGTGGCCAACAGAGAATAGTGTTCCTCATCAAGGACTCTCTACACGGGCATCCTTTTGGGGATCTGGGTTTGAGCTTGTTGCCAAAGAACTAGATACACAGTTATTTTAGTAATTTCATTATCTTAACACTAAAAACATATAGTTTATAGTAGTGCAAAGCACAATGTGACAGTGACACACGTAAGGAGATTTTAAGTAGGATGAGCTAACACTTGGACAAAGAGGCAGGATTCAAGAGCCCACAGACTCCAAAGCAAGTAGGAAAACTGGATCTAAAAGAAGATTGCAAAGATGAAAGGATTTGATCCTCAAATCACTTGCATCTTCATTTGTTTGTTTTAAATCATTTATAGGATTTGGGCCTCGTGGTTAGGCTAACATTTAGTGTCTATTCATAGTTACTCAGAGAGTAGTTAAGAGTCAACTGTGGATCCGCAGTCACATGTACACAAGATCAAATAAAGATGACAGTTTCCTTCCCAAAAGGATATTAGTAAACCTGATAGGTTTTTGCAGACAATCGAAAATGGTTCAATGGACATCATTAGACTCTTAATTCCAAACATTTTACTGAATTAAATTCCACTATCTGCTATGGTGGGATTAGAACCCAGGACTCAGAACATTACCTGGGCCTCTGAATTAATAGTCTAGTGATAATACACATGGCCATCACCTCCCCTATTTTGTGATTGGAAGCCTGTGGCCAGCGATATACCACAGGGATCAGTACTCAGACCCTTGCTCTTTTTTATACACATTAGCATCTTAAATGTTAGCATAGAAGGTATAATTAGTAAGTTTTCAGATGACATGAAAATTAGTGGTGTTGTTGATAGTGAGAAGGATAGTCTCAAGCTGTAGCTTGCTTTTAATTAACTGGTAAGTTAGCAGAGTAATGGCGGATGGAATTTAATCCTGATAATTGTGAGGTGATGCCTTTGGGTGATCTAATAAAGGAAGGATTTATGCAATGAATATAGTACTGAGGAGTACTGAGGAACAAAGGAAACTTGCTGTACAACCCCATAGATCTGTGAAGGGGTCAGCACAAGTGATGGAGAGTACATAGGATACTTGCCTTCATTAGCTGAGGCATAGATCATGGGAGTATGGAAGTCTTGTTGCAACTTTATAGACCATTGGTTCGTCAACAAATAGAATACTGTATGCAGCTCTGGTAACCACACGATCGGAATTGCACCATGATTGCACTGGAGAGGGTACAGAGGAGGTTCACCAGTTTGCTGTCATAGAGTCATAGAGATATCCAGCAAGGTACATATCTGGATGGAAAAACTCAGTTATAAAGAGAGACTTGATAGGCTGTGTTTGTATTCACTGGAGAAGAGATGACTAAAGGAATATCCAATTGAGATATATAAAATTACATAGGGTAGATCATAAGAATCTTTTCCCTATGGCAAATGTATCTAAGATCAGATGGCATAAATTTAAGCTAAAGAGTAAGTCATTTAGAGAGGTTCTGAGGAAAACAACTTTCACCCACAGTGGTAAAAATATGGAACATGCTGCCTAAGAAAGTTTTGGCAGCACATCATTATGCAACATTTAAGAAGCATCTGTATGAGCACTTAAAATTCAGAGCATAGTAGACTATAGACCAAGTACAGGTAAATGGAATTGGTGTAGTTTGGAGTTTGATTAGATTAGATTACTTTACAGTCGGCCCAACAAGTCCACACCGACCCGCCGAAGCGCAAACCACCCATACCCCTACATTTACCCCTTACCTAACACTATGGACAATTTAGCATGGCCAATTCACCTGACCTGCACATCTTTGGAACTGTGGGAGGAAACCGGAGCACCCGGAGGAAACCCACGCAGACAAGGGGAGAATGTGCAAACTCCACACAGTCAGTCGCCTGAGGCGGGAATTGAACCCGGGTCTCTGGCGCTGTGAGGCAGCAGTGCTAACCACTGTGCCACCGTGCTGCCCACAACACTGTTGGTCAGTGTAGATATGGTGGACTAAAGGTTCTGTTTTTATCCCATTTGACTGTATGACTCTTGAATACCTTAAAGGAGAAAAACAGATTAGAGAAGCAGAGTGATTTAGAGAGAGTAATCCAGAATTTCGGGCCTGGGAACTGAAAGGACAATGCCCAGATACCTTGGAGCATTATAGGGCTGGTGGATATTATAGACATAGGGAGGAATAAGGCTTGAGAGGTATTTGAAAGAAATGATGAGAATTTGAAATTTGAGTCATCACTCAACTAGGAGAAAATGCAGGTCCATTGGCACAGAGATTAGATTAGATTAGATTACTTACAGTGTGGAAACAGGCCCTTCGGCCCAACAAGTCCACACCGACCTGCCGAAGCGCAACCCACCCATATCCCTACATTTACCCCTTACCTAACACTCGGTGAACAACAGATGATAGGTGAACAACAGATGGTGTGTGTTAGGATATAGGCAGCAATGCTTTGGATAGCCTCAAATTTACAGATGGTAGAATGTGCAGTTAAACTTTGAAATAGTCAACAGGCAACAAAGGCAGAGATGAGAGTTTCAACATCAGCAACTTTAGTTACCATGGGATCCTGAAAAGGAAGTTGGTTCATCAGCAGTTGGTAGAATTGTGGCTCTTATGGGCAAGTTGAGGTCAAAGAAAGCAATGAGGGAATATAGTAAAGAACATAGAGATGGATGTAAGTTCAAAGCCAGTGTAGTGGGGGATGGGATGATGTACAGGGCTTTCATGAGAAGATATGACATGTGGAGTGAGAAAAAAGTGGCAGAAACTGATGAATGGATACTGCCATACTTAGTGGCAGAGAAGCCATGAGTTCCTCACACTTGTTGAAAGTAATGCTGACATGGCTTTCAAACTGTTTAAAGTTGTTCTTAATAAAATGTGTCAATTCCTTTGAGATTTAGGACCATCCAGTCCTTGAAATATCAAATGTGATCACATTTTGGAGACTGGTACGTAATGTTTCAGTTATCCAAATGTTACAAATCCAATTGGCCTTTTTACCTAATCAAACCTAGCATACCTTCCACACTTGCTAAAATCTTTCATTCATAGAGCAGTCTTTCACCAGGTTTCCTAATGTAATTGTAAACTAATATTAACTATTCATTAGGAGCTGTTCACTAATCTGTACATCTGAAACACTGAACATCTGTAGGGCCTTTGTCATAAGATCCAGCTCAGACCTAACAGCAGGGGAGTGAGCAGTTGTTTAGACTCAGGAGACTTTTTGAAAAGGACAATCACTGAGACATACTTGTCTGTACTTAGGTTAGAGTTAGAGTCATACAGAATACAAATGAACCCTAAAGCAAGCAACAAAGACAAAAATGTACTAATCCCATTTACCTGCCCCTGGTCCATAGCATAGTCTCCCCCGGGCATTTTAAGTACTCATCCAGATGCTTCTTAAACACTGTGATAGTAACTGCCTCCACCAGACTGTAAGGAAACATGTTCCATGTTTCTATCAAGGCGTGGGCAAAAATATTTCCCTCCAATCCTCTCTAAATGACTTGCTCTTCACCTTAAACCTATGCCCTCTGGTCTTAGACACATGGGGAAATGATTCTCAAGATCTGTCCTATCTATGCCTGTCAAATAGCCCCTAGCTATCCCTTCTCCAGGATTTTCCTTCCCAAGCAATATTCTGATGTATTTCCATTCACCCTCTTCAATGCAATGACACCTTTCTGATTGTGTAGCGACCAGAACAGGACACAGATTTCCATCGATGGACCAACCAATGCTCTATGAAGTTGCGACAAGAATTCCCTGCTCTTATATTATATATGACCACTCATTGTGTACATCCTTTACATATTAGACCTCCCAAAATGCTTCACCTCATACTTATCAAGATTAACTTCCACCTGCCAGTGCTCTGCCCAATTTACCAGCTTATCAATATCAGACTTTAGCCTGAGACTATCCTCTTCACTATCGCCACCAATTTTTCATCACTAAACTTACTAATTGTACTTTCTATATTCTCAACTAAAGAGTTAATATACATAACAAATGGCAAGGGGTACACCACCAAACCTTGTGGTACACCGCTGGTCACAGGCTTCCAATAACAAAAGTAACCCTCTACCATCACCCTTTGTCTTCTAGTTATGAACTAATTTTGGATCTAGTTTGCTTTGGATCACATCGGCTTTGAACAGCTTTCCACATTGGGACATTGTCAAAGGCTTTACTAATGTCTACATAAACCACGTCAACTGCATGAGCCTCATCAATATGGAGCATTGAGCAGAGAACAGGAACAGGCCCTTCGGACCATAATGTCATGCTGAACATGATGCCAAGTTAAACTAATCCCTTCTGCCTGCCCATGATCCTTATTTCTCGATTTCTTACACATTCATGTACTTATCAAAAAGCCCCCTAAAAGCCCCTATCACTCCAGGTACCTACACTCTTTGTGTAAAAAACTTGCCCCTCACATCTCCTTTTAACTTTTCCCTACCACCTTAAATGCATGCCCCGACTATTAGGCATTTCAAATCAGGGAAAGGATTCTGACCGTCAATCCTATCTATGCCTCTTATAATTTTATAATCTTCTTTCAGGTCTTCCCTCAGCCTCCACAATTCCAGAGAAAACAACTGTACTTTGTCCAGCTTTTCCATTTAGCTCATACTCTGTGATCTAACCTACATTCTGGTAAACCTTTTCTGTGTCCTCTTCGCATCCTTTCTGTAATGTGGCGACCAATACTCTGTGGCCAAACCAAACTTTTATAAACCTGCAACATCACTTGCTGACCCTTGTAATCAATGCTCTGAGCAATAAAGACAAGGGTGCTTTATGCCTTCGTTATCACCCTATCTACTTGTGTGGTCACTTTCAGGGAGCTATGGAATAGAACCCAAGATCTCTCTGTTCTTCAGGGTCCTGCCACTAACTGTGTACTTTTCCTTAACATTTGAACTCCCAAAGTGAAGAACCTCACACTTACTTGCATTAAACACCATGTACAATTTCTCCACCACAATCTGCAACTAATCTATATCTCGCTGAGTCCTTCGACTAACTTCTATACTATCTACAATTCCTCAGATCTTCGTGTCGGCTGCAAACTTATGAGCCCACTCGTTGATGTTTTCATCCAAGTAATTTAGACATATATCACAAACAGCAGAGTTCTCAGTACTGTAGAACATAGAACATTACAGTACAGAACAGGTCCTTCGAACCTTGATGTTGCACCGACCTGTGGAACGAATCTCTAAGTAATGAAACTACCTCTGACATCTGTCCTACATCTATCACTCCTCAATTTAAAGCTTTCTCCCCTTGTGCTAGCCATCACCATCCGAGGAAAAAGGCTATCACTGTCCATTCTGTGTAACACTCTGATTATCTTATATGTCTCAATTAAGTCATCTCTCAACCTCTTCCCTCTATTGAAAACAGCCTCGAGTCCCTTAGCCTTTCCTTGTAAGACCTTCCCTCTGTATCAGGCAACATCCTAGTAAATCTCTTCTGAACCCTTTCCAAAGCTTCCATATCCTTCCTATAATGCGGTTACCAGAACTGTATGCAATTCACCAAGTGCAGCCGCACCAGAGGTTTATACAGCTACAACATGAAATCATAGCTCTGAAACTCTATCCCTCAACCAACAAAAGCTTAACACATCATATGCCTTCTTAACAACTGTATCAACCCAGGTGACAACTTCCAGGAATCTATGTACAGGAACACTGAGATCCCTCGGCTCACCTAACAAGAATCTTACCATTAGCCCAGTAATCTGCATTCCTGTTGCTCCTTCCAAAGTGAATCACCTCACACTTTTCTGCACTAAACTCCACTTGCCATCTCTCAGCCCAGCTCTGCAGCTTATCTATGTCCCTCTGTAACCAACAACATCCTTCAGCACTATCCACAATTCCACCGACCTTAGTGTCATCCACAAATTTACTAATCCATCCTTTTACACCATCGTTAAGACCATTTATAAAAATGACAAACAGTAGTGGCACCAAAACAGATCCTTGCAGTACACCACTAGCAACTGAACTCCAGGATGAACATTTCCCATCAACCACCACCTTGTCTTCTTTCAGCTAGCGAATTACAGCTCAAAACTGCTAAATCACCCTCAATCCTCTGCATTTGGAGCAATAGCATACCATGGGGAATCATATTAAATGCTTTACTGAAATGCATATACACCAATTAATCACTTTGCTTGCATCCACCTGTTTGGCCACCTTCTCAAAGAACTCATATGATCTACCCTTCACAAAACCGTGTTGACTATACCTAATCAACTTATTACTGTCTAGATGATTAATTATTCCTATCTCTTACAACCTTTTCCAACACTTTCCCCACAAACGAAGTAAGACTCACTAGTCTATAACTATGATGGTTGACTCTACTCCCCTTCTTGAACAAGGGACAACATTTGCTATCCTGCAGTCTTCTGGCACTATTCCTGTAGACAATGATGACATAAAGATCAAAGCCAAAGGCTCTGCAATCTCCTCCCTGGCTTCCCAGAAAATTCTCAGATAAATCGCATCTAGCTCAAGGGACTTATCTATTGGTACTCTTTCCAGAATTGTTACCATGTTCTCCTTGTGAACGTCAATCCTGTCTAGTCTAGTCTAGTGGCTTGTACCTCAGTATTCTCTTCAACAACATTGTCTTTTTCCAGTGTGAATACTGGCGAAAAAATTCATTTGGTGATTCGCCTATCTCCTCCGACTCCACGTGCACCTTCCAATGACTGACCTTGATGGCCGTAATGTTAATGTTGTCATTCTTTTATTCCTGATATACCTGTAGAAAGCTTTAGGGTTTTTCTTGATCCTATCTGCTAACGACTTCTTATGTCCCATCTTGGTTCTTCTTCGCTCTCTCTTATCATCTTTCCTGGCTAACTTGTAACTCTCAAGTGCCCTAACTGAGCCTTCATGTCTCAACCTAACATAAGCCTTCTTTTTCCTCTTGACAAGTGATTCAACTTCTTTCATAAACCGCAACTCCCTCGCTCGACCACTTCCTCCCTTCCTGACAGGTACATACTTATCAAGGACACTCAGTAACTGTTCCTTGAATAAGCACCAAATTTCAATTGTGCCCATCCCCTGCAGTTTCCTTTCCCATCCTCTGTATCCTAAATCTTGCCTAATCGCATCATAGTTGGCTTTCAGTCAGCTATAACTCTTGTCCTGCTGTATATACCTATCCCTTTCCATCGCTAAAGTAAACATAACCGAATTGTGGTCACTATCACCCCAAAGTGCTCACCTACCTCAAACTCTAACACCTGGCCAGATTCATTACCAAATCCAATGTGGCCTCGTCCCTTATTGGCCTAGCTACATACTGTGTCAGGAAACCCTCCTGCATACATTGGACAAAAACTGACCCATCTAAAGTACTTGAACTATGTTGTGGTTCTGTTCGCCGAGCTGGAAGTTTTCATTCTCTCCAACACCAAATCCTGGCAAATATAAATTCCCTTAAGTTCAGGTCCTTTCCCCCAGAGGAAAGGATTGCAAAGATGATTCTGGATAGGAGTGAGAGAGACAGGGTAGTTGTTATGGGGGTTTTTAACTTTACAAATATTGACTGGAAATAGTATAGTTCAAGTATTCATAGTTTGTGCGAAGATTTGTAGATCGGGAGCTCGTTGTTGTGGTTCTGTTCGCTGAGCTGGAAGTTTTTGTTGCAAACGTTTCATCCCCTGGCTAGGCGACATCATCAGTGCTTGGGAGCCTCCTGCAAAGCGCTTCTTTGA
>NC_057744.1:39555712-39566504 GCF_004010195.1 Chiloscyllium plagiosum | reverse complement strand
ACTCTCTGGATTCATTTAAGGAGGAGTTGGATAGAGCTCTCAAAGATAGTGGTATCAAGGGTTATGGAGATAAGGCAGGAACAGGATACTGATTAGGAATGATCAGCCATGATTATATTGAATGGCGGTGCAGGCTCGAAGGGCTGAATGGCCTACTCCTGCACCTATTGTCTATTGTCTATCTCTGGAACTATTTGAAGACCCACAGAAAAATCTCAACAGGGTGACCTCTCCTTTCCTATTTCTAACCGCAGCCCATGCTGCCTCAGTAGATGAGTCCTCAAACGTCCTTTCTGCCACCATAATACTGTCCTTGACGAACAGTGCCACATGCCCCATTCTTTTAACATCTTCCCTGTTCTTACTGAAACATCTAAAATTCTGCAACCTGCAACACCCATTCCTATCCCTGCTCTATCCATGTCTCTGAAATGGCCACAACATCGAAATTCCAGGTACCAACCCATGCTGCAAGTTCACCACCTTATTCCAGATGCTCCTGGTGTTGAAGTAGACACACATCTAACCAAACCCCTGCCTGCTGGTGCACTCTTGTGACCTTGAAACCTTATTTCTGACCTCAATACTCTCAACCTCCTGGACACTGGAACTACAGTTTCGGTTCCCATCCCCTTGCTGAATTAATTTAAACCCTCCCAAAGGGCATTAGCAAATTCCACCTCCTCTCCCCCCCCCCACCCCACCAGAACATTGCCACTCCTCTGGTACTGATCCCTGTGGAACACCACTAGTCATGAACCTCCAGCCAGAAAAACATCCTTCCAGTATTACCTTCTGTCTTCTATGGGCAAACCTATTCTGAATTCAAACAGCCAACTCACCGTGGATCTCATGCATCTTATTCTACCATGAGAGGCCTTGTCGAAAGCCTTACTAATATCCATGTAGACAGCATCAACTGCTCTACCCTCATTGATCAACATCCTAAACAAAAATCAAGTTAGGAAGACATAACCTGCTCCGCACAAAACCATGCTGACAATTAGGAGAAAATGAGGACTGCAGATGCTGGAAATCAGAGTCAAAGAGTATGGTGCTGGCAAAGCACAGCTGGTCAGGCTACTCCAAAGAGGAACAGAGTCAAAGTTTCGAGCATAAGCCCTTCATCAGGAGTGAAGGGGTGGCCCAAGGGGCTAGGAAGTAAATGGGAGGGAGGTGGGTCTTGGGGAAATGCAATAGGTAGATGAAGGTGGGGGTGAAGGTGATAGGTCACAGATGGTGTGGAGCAGATAGGTGGGAAGGAAGATCGACACGTAGGACAGGTCAAGGAGGTGTTGCTGAGTTGGAAAGTTGCATCTGGAATAAGGTGAGGGGAGGGGAATGAGGAAACTGGTGAAATTCAAATTGATCCCATGTGATTGGAGAGTCTGAAGGCAGAAGCTGAGGCGTTCTTCCTCCAGGTGTCTAGAATTTGGCAGTGAAGAAGGCCCAGGACTTGCATGTCCTTGGTAAATTGGGAGGGGGAGTTAAAGTGTTCAGCCACAGGGTGGTGAAGTTGTTTGGTGCATGAGTCCCAGAGATGTTCTCTGAAACATTCCACAAGTTGGCATCCTGTCTCCCCAATGTAGAGCAGACCACATCGAGATCAATGGACACAGTAGGTGACGTGTGTGGAAGTACAGATAAATCTCTGTCAGATTGCGAAGGATCCTTTGGGGCCCTCGATGAAGGTGTGGGTGAAGGTTTTGCACTTCTTGCGGTGGCAGGGGAAGGTGCTGGGAGTGGAGGGTGTGTTGGTGAGGGGCATGGACCTAACAAGGGGGCCGTGGAGGAAATGGTCTCTCCAGAGCGTAGATAGGAGTGGAGAGGGAAATACATCCCTGGGATCTGTTTATAAGTGGCGAAAATGGCAGAGGATGATGCGATACATCCGGAGGTTGGTGGGGTGGAAGGTAAGGACCACTATCTTTGTTGCGATTGAAGAGGTGGGGTTCAAGGGTGGAGGTGCAGGAAGTGGAGCAGGGCATTGTCCATGTGGGAAGGGAAACTGCAGTCTTTAAAGAAGGAGGCCATCTGGGCTATTCTATGGTGAAATTGGTCCTCCGAGCAGCAGATGTGGTGGAGGTGGAGGAATAAGGAATAAAGAGTAGCATTTTTACAGGAGGCAGGGTGGGAGGAGGTGTAGTCCAAGTAGCTGTGGGAGTTGGTGGGTTTGTAGTAGATGTCTGAATTGAGTCGGTTGCCAGAAATGGAGATGAAGAAGTTCAGGAAGGGGAGGGAGGTGACCAAAATAAATCAGGAAAACTTGATGAAAGGTGTTCATGCACCACTTCTGCTCCCCAACCCCCAGGATAAGTATCACTTCCTTTGGTGACATCACTCACAACAACATAAACACACCCACTCTAGAGACAGTCTCCACCCCCACTCCCAACTCCAGCCCTGCCGAGTTTTTACCAGCCACCCCAGACCTCCCCCGACTGAAGATGAACGATCAATCCTCAGTGAACGCCTCACTTTCATCCCCCTCACTCCCAGATCAATTAATTCAACACGCATCAAACTTTTCTTCCGCCGCCTCCCACTCCACCAAGGACTTGCAAGTTCTGGCCACGTCTACCACTAAACTCTAGCCACCCGACGCCTGGAGGAAGAATACCTCATCTTCCACCTTGGGACCCTCCAACCACACAGGATTAATGTGGATTTCACCAGTTTCCTCATTTCCCTCCCCCCACCTTATATCAGATCCAACCTTCCAACTCGGCACCACCCTCTTAAACTGTCCTAACTGGCCATCTTCCTTCCGACCTATCCGCCCCACTCTCCTGTCCACCCTATCAACTTCACCCCCACCTTCATCTACCTATCACATTTCCAGCTACCGTCCCCCCCAGCGCCACCCTCCTTCCATTTATTTCTCAACCCCCTTGGGCCACCCCCTCATTTCTGATGAAGAGCTTATGCTCAAAGCATTGACTCTCCTGCTCCTCGGATGCTGTCTGGCCAGCTGTGCTTTTCCAGCACCACATTCTTCGACCATTCTGACAGTTGGAGGGCTTTGCTATAGGGGGAGGCTGAATAGGCTGGGGCTGTTTATCCAGGAGCGTTGGAGGCTGAGG
Organism: Chiloscyllium plagiosum; assembly: GCF_004010195.1. Classification (NCBI taxonomy): domain Eukaryota; kingdom Metazoa; phylum Chordata; class Chondrichthyes; order Orectolobiformes; family Hemiscylliidae; genus Chiloscyllium; species Chiloscyllium plagiosum. The sequence goes on along the minus strand of NC_057744.1, from coordinate 39,563,421 downwards.
GGCGACCTGATAAAGGTTTTTAAAATCATGAGGGGCATAGATAGGGTAAACAGACAAGGTCTTTTTCCTGGGGTGGGGATGTCTAGAACTAGAGAGCACATGTTTTGGGTGAAAGGGGGAAGATTTAGAAGGGGCCTATGCGGCAACTTTTTCACACCGAGGTTGGTTCATGTATGGAATGAGGTGCCAGAGGAAGTGGTGGAGGTTGGTAAAATTACAACATGTAAAAGGCATCTGAAGAGGTATATGAATAGGAAGGGTTTAGAGGGATATGGGCCAAGTGCTGGCAAACGGGACTAGATTAATTTACGATCTGGATGGCATGGACGAATTGGACTGAATGGTCTGTTTCTGTGCTGTGCATCTCTATGACTCTCTGACTGTCCCATGTTTTTCCAAATGCGCGTAAATGTTACCCCTAAGAATGTTCTCCAATAGCTTCCCAACCTCCAATGTAAGACTCACTGGACTATAATTTCCTGTATTATCCCTATTTCCTTTCTTGAACAGAGGAACGACATTAACTATTCACTAGTCCTCAGGGACCTCTCCAGTGGAGTGGCTAGAGAGCATAAAAGTTCTTGGTCAAGTCCTAAAGAATCTTGTCTCTCTCAATAACCTGGGGTAGATCCCATCAGGCTCCGGGGACTTATTCACCCTAATGCTCTTCAAAAGACCAACACCACTTCTTTCTTGCCCTCAAAGTTCCCGAGCATATTAGCATGCTCCACATTAATCTCACTATACTCCATGTCCTTCTGCTTGGTTCATACGTATGCAAAGCAATCATCTGGGATCTCATCCACATCCTCTGCCTCCAATCACAAGTTCCCTCCTCTATGTATGGGGGGGCATGGTGGCACAGTGGTTAGCACTGCTGCCTCACAGCGCCTGAGACCCGGGTTCAATTCCCGCCTCAGGCGACTGTGTGGAGTTTGCACATTCTCCCCGTGTCTACGTGGGTTTCCTCCGGGTGCTCCGGTTTCCTCCCACAATCCAAAGATGTGCAGGTCAGGTGAATTGGCCATTCTAAATTGCCCGTAGTGTTAGGTAATGGGTAAATGTAGGGCTTCGGCGGGTCGGTGTGGACTTGTTGGGCCGAAGGGCCTGTTTCCACACTGTAATGTAATGTAATCTAATCTAATCTAAAAAAATCTAATCTAATCTAATCTAATCTAATCCTTGTGTGGCCCTACCCTCTCCCTGATTATCCTCTTGCTTTTAATATATGTATAGAATGCCTTGCAATTCTCTTTAACTCTACTCACCATGGCCTCTCTTTGCTTTCCTAATTCCTGCTTGGGTTCTTTCCTACTTCTTTTATATTCCTCATGAGCCCTGTCCAATTCAAGTTCTCTAAACCTTACATATGTTTCCTTTTTCTTTTTGACTAAGTTCACAACCTCCCTCATTATCCAAACGTCCCATACCTTGTCATTATTGTCCTTCCTTCTTACTGGAATTTGTTGGTCCTGAACTCTGATCAGCAGGTCTTTCAACAACTCCCACAAGTCAAATCTAGACTTGTCTGAGAACAACTAATTCCAATTAATTCTGCCTAGCTCCTGCCTAACACTGACCTAATGTGCCCTTCCCTAATTAAGTACTTTCCTGCAAAGTCCTGACTTATCCTTATTCATTGCTACCTTAAAACTTCAGGAGTTGTGATCACTGTTGTCTACCCCTGCCCAGTATGTCAATTCCTGCAGCAGCCTCCAGCCTAGGCCCTTCGCCGCCCAGCACATCCCAATTCCTGGTCTCCCCCGTAGCCACAGCCCTCCCTTCTTCCAGCCACTCGAACCTGTAAATGTGGAGTTGCAGATTCCTGAGCATAGGTTCTCTGATGATAGCCGCTTCTCCAGACAGAAGGTAGGCCCGGCTTGAGTTGATCATGTCCCAGACATTGATCAGGTCTTGAGAAAAGACAGGCAGCATCCTGAGGACTCTCTGTGAACCCTCACAGTCAATGAATAAGAGCTGCAAAAATGAGTATACGCAACTGACAAAAAAACTGTTGTCAAGACATACCAACTGGGTGGAGGCTAAACGTAAAGGTACCAGTTGCAAGGTGGAATGTTACTGCCTGTGTGTGGATGCACACCAGCGACTGACTACCCTCCTCAACAGGGAAACTGCGCAGTGACCCAGTGCATCTTTTTGTCCCAGAAGAAGTGAACCAACATTCTCTGGATGTCATCAACAAAACCAGTCAGAGGAACCAAATAGACCAGCTGATATGACAGCATGGAGGCTATCAGCTGGTTTATGACCAGCACTCAACTCCTGTAAGGTAGCACTCGAAGCAGTGCTGTCCAGTGTCCTAGACTTTGGCCTTTGGCTCTTGCCAATTCGCTGGAAAGGATTCCTCAGCCATGCTAAGGTAGACCCCAGGTAGAGGAGATGGGTGGTACTGCAGCTGAACCACCATAACTCTTCTGGCAGAGAATCCCATTGGCCATGGACAGAACAGGAGACCAGAACATTTGGCCCAGTTGATCCTGGTGGAAGGCACCACTGACTGCATCGTACATCATCCCCAAGTCAGCCAGGTCAGTGAAAATGAGGAGCATGTCATCATGCTCGTGCCTGCCCCGCGCAGATCTAGTCCCAACAAATTCTTGTGCAAGAGGCACATGACAACGTCCATCTGGTCAAGGACCTGATCCATTTTTGTCAGAGGGCTGGTCTATCTGGTTAGGGTGGATCATGTGGTCCAGCATGGATGCCAGGCAAGAATACAAAACCCTAGCAAAAAATTTGTAATCTGTGTTGAAGAGGGAGACCAGATGGCAGTTCTTCAGAGAACGAAGCTTTCCTTTCTTTGGCAGCAGCACGATGACTGTCCTTGCACCAGGAAAGAGGCAGCTCTCTGGCCAAGAGACACTCCCCCAGGACACATGCATAGTCACTCCCCCCAAGGACATCCCAGAATACCCTGAAGAACTCCACAGTCAGCTAATCAGGCCCTGAGGATTTTCCCCTCAAGAGCCAGCTTTGGGTGTGTTATGAGCTGTCTGGGTGGGCCAGAAGACCCAAAAATCTTCCAGTGGTCTGGACCCAGTTGGACTCTATCACAAGGACCAAGAGTAGTCCTAGAGTTCTTCAATGGAGATGAGGGGAAATCCAAAACTCTTACTGAAGACGGACTCCGCATCATTCCCAGCACCCACTACCGAGTCGAAATCCTCCTGCGGTTAGTTGTCTTCAGCCACTGGCCCCTCCTCCACTGAGAAAGTGGAGGCTGACCTGGCACCAACAGCTGGCCCCAACCTCCCAGTGACACCATCTCCAAGATCGCCAGCAGGACCTCCTCAATGCACCCCAATGGGGCTTGTTCTGGGCCTGGGTTATTGGGTGGCAGAGACTCGGAACCCGGCTCCTCAGGGAAAAAGTCCTACCCGAGAGCCAAGGTGCCTGGGACAACAGTCTGGGAGCCTGTAATGGAGGAAAGGTCTTATGGGGAAAGGCTGAGGGATTTGAGGCTGTTTTCTTTAGAGAGAAGGTTGAGAGGTGACTTAATTGAGACTTATAAGATAATTATAAGAGGGTTAGATAGGGTGGATAGTGAGAGCCTTTTTCCTCAGATGGTGATGGCTAGCATGAGGAGACATAGCTTTAAATTGAGGGGTGATAGATATAGGACAGATGCCAGAGATAGTTTCTTTACCCAGAGACTAGTAGTGGTGTGGAACACACTGCCTGCTATAGCAGTAGACTCACCAACTTTAAAGGTGATTGGGTAAACATATGAAAGAAAATGGAATAGTGTAGGATAGATGGGCTTCAGATTGCTTCCACAGGTCAGCGCAACATTGAGGGCTGAACTGTGCTGTAATGTTCTATGTTTTATTTTGTATGAAATAAAGCATTCCACTTCCTGCTGTGCCCACCCGTCTCTAAAGGCATCGAGAGTGTTGGTGGACACCACGCGCTCCTTTTCCAGGGATACCCAAGTTTGAACATAGCTGCAGAATAGGGTCAGGCATTTGGCCATAATGACCATTTCCACAGCCCATTGCCTTGACCTGTTCATGGCCAGCTTTGCCAGGCCCAGGAGCAGACCCATGAGGAGATCCTCTGACTTGTCCTCTTACCCGTCTCCAAAGATCAGGAGCTTGGAGCTAAAGTGCAACCAAAAACAGAGGGAAAGGTTCTTCAGATAACTAAAAAGGGAGTGCAAGTGCCCACAATATATATTGTTCACGGACTCCAAGGTGCCACCAAATAAGCAGCTGGGCTGGGAGTCTGTGAACCGTGATTACAAGGGACTGCTGTGTGCAACACCCTCTATCCCAGATCTCCAAGCGAAAGAGGGAGGACTCCCACTGGGGATACCCTCCTTGCGGCAGCAGATGGGCATACCAAGGCATGTCCAGGTGGTGTATAAAGTAGAAGAGGTGAATGGTGTGCAGCATCAGTCCTACATTGCTCAGCATTTCATTTCCTTAAAAGATACAAATTAAACTTTGTGCTGTTAAGAAGGCATGCAGTGTGTTAGAACATAGAACATTACAGCGCAGTACAGGCCCTTCGGCCCTCAATGAGAACATTACAATCTGGATGGTGAGACTTACCAGGAACACCAATGATAGACAGGAGAGGATAATAAAAATATTGAATAATCCAAAGGACATAATAGATCCGCGATGATAATGACAACCAATCATAATATGTAGAAAGAGACCAAACATAATCCGATAAACCCCTGTCCATTGTTGGAACATTCCAATCTAATGTTCCCAGATTTTGATCTATTGTTGAAACATTCCCGTCTAATGTTCTCGGATTATGATCTCTTCTCCTCTTCTCCATCTAGGGCTGCTGATCGTGCTGTCGGTGATGTTCCTGCTCACACTTTGAGATAACACATCGAACAGTGCCTATTTATCATTAAAAGATGGGAACTCTCCACTGGGATAATTAGAATCCATGGAGACTGACATTAATCACAGTCACCGAACAAACAGGCTCAGTTAACCCCTTCCTTACATAACATTTCATGTCATAATAAAAGGCAATATTTACTCAGTCTTGATGGAATGAGTGAGGGTTACTGATTAGATTACTTACAGTGTGGAAACAGGCCCTTCAGCCCAACAAGTCCACACCACCGAAGCGCAACCCACCCATACCCCTACATTTACCCCTTACCTAACACTACGGGCAATTTAGCATGGCCAATTCACCTGACCTGCACATCTTTGGACTGTGGGAGGAAACCGGAGCACCCGGAGGAAACCCACGCAGACACGGGGAGAACGTGCAAACTCCACATAGTCAGTCGCCTGAGGCGGGAATTGAACCCGGGTCTCTGGCGCTGTGAGGCAGCAGTGCTAACCACTGTGCCACCGTGCCACCCACTGACAGACGGACTTTAAATCTTTCCTTTTTTTTACTTTCTCTTTGTATGTGGGAGTATTGCCAAAGCACTGCAGGGCTATATATGCCCCCCTCTGTTTATAAAGGAGACTGGATAAAATAACAGATCAGCTGCATAAAATGTCTGGTGGGGAAATGTCTGGATACATTAACACAAGGGAGAAAGTAAGGATTGTAGATGCTGGAGATCAGAGTCGAGAATGTGGTGCTGGCACAGAACAGCAGGCCAGGCAGCATCAGAGGAGCATCAAAATTTCTTGTGTAAGCCCTTCATCAGGAATGAGGCTTGTGCCCAAGGGGGACTGAGAGATAAATGGGAAAGGGATGGGGTTGGGGAAGGTATCTGATAATGTGATAGGTAGATGAAGTTGGGATTGGAGGTGATATGTCGGAGAGGAGGGTTTGATTGGTAGAGGGATTGAGTTCTGGAGCCGCAATGTCATGCTGCAACTAAACAAAACACTATTGCGGCTGCACTTGGAATATTGTGTATAGTTCTGGCCGTCCCATTACAGGAAGGATGTGAAAGCATTGGAAAAGATGCAGATGAGATCTACCAGGATGTTGCCTGGTCTGAAGGGAAGGTCCTTTGAGGAAAGGTTGAGAGACCTGGGTCGGTTCTCATTGGAAAGAAGAAGACTAAGAAGGGATTTGATAGAGACATACAAGATGATCAGAGGATTAGATAGGGTAGACAGTGAAAGTCTTTTTCCTAGGATGATGACGTCAGCTTGTACAAGGGAACATAACTACAAATTGAGAGGTGATAGATTTAAGACAGATGTTAGAGGCAGGTTCTTTACTCAGAGAGTGAAACTCAGAGGGTGGAATGCCCTGCCTGCCAATGTAGTTAACTCAGCCACATTAGAGAGATTTAAACAAAAGTTGGATAAGCACATAGATGATGATGGGATAGTGTCGGGGGATGAGCTTAGAACAGCTCACAGGCTGATGCAACATTGAGGGCTGAAGGGCCTGTTCTGCGCTGTATTGTTCTATGTTCTATGTTCTAAACATTCCAGAGGCATCTCAGGTTTTGAAGCACAGCCTCCCGAGGGAGATACGGAATCCTGGGGCGATTGTGAAATTCCGTCAGAGCAGGGATTCGTTCAGACAAGATTCCATCACACACCTCAGCGTCCTCCAGCTGATGCACAATATCGGGTCTGTGCTCCGCCGTTTAAGGCATTGGATGGCAGTGGTCGAGAGCTAGATGTCACCGCCACTGTGTGTGCCAATTCCTGCAGCAGCATCCAACCCAGACCACTGCAACACAGCATGTCCCCAACCCTGGTCATCCCCATAGCCATGGCCCTCCCCTCCATCAGCCACTTGAACCTGTGATTGTGGAGGTGAAGATTCCTGAGCAGCATTCTCTAGATGTCAGTGACAAAACCAGGAGGAAGGACCAAAGGGACCAGCCGGTAGCTCAACATGGAGGCCACTAGCTAGTTTCTGACCCGCACAAACTCCTATAAGATAGCACTTGGAGCAGTCCTGTCCTGCAGCCTAGGCGAACCAAGACTTTGGCCTCTAGCTCCTGCCAATTCACCGGCTAAAATTTCTCAACCAATAGACAATAGACAATAGGTGCAGGAGTAGGCCATTCTGCCCTTTGAGCCTGCACCACCATTCATTATGATCATGGCTGATCATCCTCAATCAGTATCCTGTTCCTGCCTTATCTCCATTACTCTTGATTCCACTATCCTTGAGAGCTCTATCCAACTCTTTCTTAAAGAATCCAGAGACTGGACCTCCACTGCCTTCTGGGCAGAGCATTCCACACACCCACCACCCTCTGGGTGAAGAGGTTTCTCCTCATCTCTGTCCTAAATGGCCTACCCCTTATTTTTAAGCTGTGTCCCTCTGGTTTGGGACTCACCCATCAGCGGAAAAATGTTTCCTGCCTCCAGAGTGTCCAATCCTTTAATAATCTTATATGTCTCAATCAGATCCCCTCTCAGTCTTCTAAACTCAAGGGTATACAAGCTCAGTCATTCCAATCTTTCAACATAAGATAGTCCCGCCATTCCAGGAATTGACCTCGTGAACCTACTCAATAGCCAGAATGTCTTTCCTCAAATTTGGAGACCAGAACTGCACACAGTACTCCAGGTGTGGTCTCACCAGGGCCCTGTACAGCTGCAGAAGAACCTCTTCGCTTCTATACTATCCCTCTTGTTATGAAGGCCAGCACGCTATTAGCCTTCTTCACTACCTGCATGCTTACCTTCATTGACTACAAAGATCCCTTTGTACTGCCCCTTTACCTAAATTGATTCCACTTAGGTGGTAATCTGCCTTCCTGTTCTTGCCACCAAAATGGA
>NC_057744.1:39554092-39554223 GCF_004010195.1 Chiloscyllium plagiosum | reverse complement strand
ACCACGCCTAACTCCGCCCCCCGGCCGAGTTCCGTCACCGCGCCTAACCCCGCCCCCCCGCCGGTGTCCATCACCATGTCCAACTCCGCCCCCACGCCGACCTCTGTCCCCGCCCCCAGGCCTAACCCCGC
>NC_057744.1:39548839-39553954 GCF_004010195.1 Chiloscyllium plagiosum | reverse complement strand
TGGCTCCTTCACTTCGAGGTCCCTGATCAATTCTGGTTCGTTGCACAATACGAGATCCAGAATTGCCTTCTCCCTGGTCGGCTCCAGCACCAGCTGCTCTAAGAATCCATCTCTGAGGCACTCCACAAAGTCTCTTTCTTGAGGTCGAATACCATCCTGATTCTCCCAGTCTACCTGCATGTTAAAATCCCCCAGAACAACTGTAGTAACATCTTTGCGACAGGCCAATTTCAGCTCCTGATTCAACTTACATCCGACATCCAGACTACTGTTTGGGGGCCTGTAGATAACTCCCAAGAGGGTCTTTCTACCCTTAGAATTTCTCAGCTCTATCCATACTGACTCTACATCCCCTGATTCTAGGTACCCCCGCGCAAGGGACTGAATTTCATCCCTTACCAACGGGCCACCCCACCCCCTCTGCCCGTCAGTCTGTCCTTACAATAGCACATATATATTCTTGAATATTCATTTCCCAGGCCCCGTCCACTTGAAGCCATGTCTCAGTTATCCCCACAATATTGTAGCTGCCAATTTCCAAAAGAGCCTCAAGCTCATCCATCTTATTTCTAAAACTTTGTGCAGTCATATATAGTCTTTTTAATTTGTTACTGCCCTCACCCTTCCTATCAACCCCTATTTCACTCAACTTTACAGCATGATCCCTTTTTGAGTTTTCTGCTTCATTGATACCGTTGTCTTTCTTGACTTTCCTTGTTCTAACTTTCCCTCCCCCCCCTCGCTACTTAGTTTAAACGTAGCTGTGTTGCAGTAGCAAACCTGCCTGCCAGAACGCTGGTCCCCAACCTATTAAGGTGCAAACCGTCTCTTTTGTATAATTTATGCTTACCACAAAACATACCCCAGTGATCCAAATATTTAAATCCTTGCTTCCTGCACCAGTTCCCCAGCCACACATTCAAGTCCATTATCTCCCTGTTCCTGGCCTCTCCACCCGAGTAACTGGAAGCATACTGGAGATAACCACCCTGGACATCTTGCTTTTCAGCCTTCTTCCTAGTTCTCCAAAGTCCCGCTGTAGTATGTTCCTCCTCTTCTTCCCGACATCATTTGTGCCGACATGTACCACCACCTCTTCACCTTCGTCCTTGAGGATTTCCTGCACTCTGTCTGCGATGTCCTTAATCCTGGCACAAGGAAGGCAACACACCATCCTTAAATCCCGTCTGTTGCCACAGAAACCCCGTTCAGTTCCTCTCACTATGGAGTCCCCTATTACCACGGCTCTGTGCGATGTCTGACTCCTCGGCTCTGTCTCCACGCCAACTTTTGATTGACAGACCTGACCGCCAGGCTAGAATTCCTCAACACCCAGCTAAAGAAGATGAATAGTACTCCAGCTGGACCATGTAACTCTTCTGGCAGAGAATCCACCCACCATAGAACAATCAGGAGTACAGAACATTAGTGGGCGGCACGGTGGCACAGTGGTTAGCACTGCTGCCTCACAGCGCCTGAGACCCGGGTTCAATTCCCGCCTCAGGCGACTGACTGTGTGGAGTTTGCACGTTCTCCCCGTGTCTGCGTGGGTTTCCTCCGGGTGCTCCGGTTTCCTCCCACAGTCCAAAAGATGTGCAGGGTCAGGTGAATTGGCCATGCTAAATTGCCCGTAGTGTTAGGTAAGGGGTAAATGTAGGGGTATGGGTGGGTTTCGCTTCGGCGGGTCGGTGTGGACTTGTTGGGCCGAAGGGCCTGTTTCCATACTGTAATGTAATGTAATCTAATCTAATCTAACATTTGACCCAGTTGATCCTGGCAGAAGATCCCGCCCAGTATACCGCCTGGCACTTGCGCATTTTCCCCAGGTCAGCCGGGTCAATTAAAGTGCAGAGCATGCAGTTGGCATAAGCTGAGAGGACCATGCCCATGTCTGCCCTACGCAGAACCAGCCCCGACAATCTCCTCCTCAAGAGGCACAGGAAAGGCTCCACGCACAGGGAATACAGCTGCTGGACAAGGAGCAGCTTTGATGTACCCCTCTCCCCGTGCGAAGGAGCACAGTCAGGGACAAATTAACTTTAACCAGATACTCTACAGCGGCGTACAAAAGTCGAATCCGGGAAATGAAATGCGTCCTGAACCCAAATGCCCGCAGAGTCCCGAGCAGATACTCGTGATTGACCCTGTTGAACACCTTCTCCTGATCGAGAGACAGGAAGGCACTCAACAGACCAGTGCTTCAGCAAAGGTGGATCAGGTCCTGGACAAGGTGGAGATGATTGTGAATCCTCCGGCCTGGGACTGTGTATGACTAGTCAGAGTGGATCATTTGGACCAGTACAGAGGCCATGTGAGAAGTCAACACTCCTGCAAAAATTTTATAATCCATGCTGAGGAGGGAGACCTGATGCCAGTTCTTTAAAGCACAATGACTGCCCTGCACCAAGAGAAGGGCAACTCTCCGGCTTTAAGACTCTCCCTCAGAACTTGCACATAATCGCCCCCCAGGACATCTCAGAACGCCCTGAAGGACTCCACAGTCAGCCTGTGCAGGCCTGGCTTTACCATTGAGAGCCAGTCAAAGGCGTTGGTCAGCTCCTCTAAGGTGACGGGAGCATCGAGCCTTCTGGTGTTCTCTGGACCGAGCTGCGGCAGGTTCTCCCACAGAACTCTGTGAGCATTCTCGCTGGATGGATCCAGACAGAACACACAGTCATGTAATAGGAGTATATCTTGGCCCTGATGCCCTCTGTGGATCCAAGGTGTGGGACCCGTCATTGGTCAGCAGCACAAGGAGCTGCTGACGGGTGCTGCACCTATTTTCCAGTGAGTAGGAGAAGGGGGAGATGCGGTCCAGATCCTGGAGGAGCCAGATCTGTGACCTCACGTACACACCTCAGGGCCCAGCGAGCTGCAGGTCTCAGAGCGCGGCTTTCTGTGCTTCGTACATCCCTCACAGGAGCGAGTTTGCATTGGGCTAAACAAGACATGACTAAACATCAAGCATCTCATTCTGCAATTCCTCGATCCTCGACTTCTATATCTTTGTCGACTCCCTCGCATACACCTGACACAAAACGCGGATGTGAGTCTTGCCCATATTCCACAATAGGCTCAAGGAGTGGAGCACAGAACATAGAACATAGAAAAGTACAGCACAGGACAGACCCTTAGGCCCACAATGTTGTGCCGAGACTTAATCCTAATGTAAAATATAGTAATTTAACCTACGCACCCCTCAACTCACTGCTATCCATGCGCATGTCCAGCAGTCGCTTAAATGTCCCCAAGGACTTCGCTTCTACCACCTCAACTGGCAACGCATTCCATACATTCATAACTCTCTGTGTAAAGAACCTACCTCTGACGTCTCCTTTATACCTTCCTCCTAATATTTTCAAACTATGACTTCTCGTACCAGTCAATCCTGCCCTGGAGAAAAGTCTTTGGCTATTGACTCTATCTATTCCTCTCATTATTTTGTACACCTCGATCAGGTCTCCTCTCTTCCTCCTTCTCTCCAGAAAGAAAAGTCCGAGCATATTCAACCTTTCTTCATAAGGCAAGCCCTCCTGTCCAGGCAGTATCCTGGACCCTTCTTTGCACCCTTTCCAAAGCCTCCATATCTTTCCTATAGTAGGGCAACCAGAAGTGGACACAATATTCCAAGTGTGGTCTCACCAGGGACTTGTAGAGCTGCAGCAAAACCTTGCGGCTCTTAAACACAATACCCCTGTTAATGAAAGACAAAACACCATATGCTTTCTTAACAACCCTATTCACTTGGATGGCAACTTTGAGGGATCAATGTACTTGCACACCTAGATCCCTCTGTTCCTCCACTCTGCCAAGAATCCTGTCTTTAATCCTATATTCAGCATTCAAGTACGACCTTCCAAAATGCATCACCCCAAGAACAGAGCCCTGCAGGACCCCACTCAACACTGTCCTTGAGGCAGAATATTTTCCATCTACAACCACTCTCTGCCTTCTGTCAGCCAGCCAATTCTGAATCCAAGCCCCACTGCTTCCTTCTCCAGCCGCCTAGAACCGACAAAATGAATCCCAGAACCACTTGTCATCCAGCAGCGGGTTGTTAAAGTACCAGTACGCCCCAGCCGGGCACTGAACGGAAGGAGTTCCATCCATACCAGGTGACGATCTATGCACAGCACCTGTCACACTGACACCACCAGAGTGCAGGGGGTGTATGTCCATGAAATGTACAAGCGGTTGATTCTGGATGTTCTGACCCCAGGCTTCACAAATGTGAAGGCAATGGAGTCAGGATGGAAATTCCACCAGACGTCCATCAGATGTCCAGCAGGTCCAAGGACTTGACCAAGTCCACCAACCTCCTCATCGATGCCAAACCAGTAGGGGATGCAATTAAAATCCCGCCTGAGGACAGTGTTCTGGCCTTCATCTATGGAGCGGACACTTCGCCATAGAAGTGTGTTGGCCTTTTTCCCATAGTGGTAACGAAGACATTCACAAAGTGAAGCACTGAACCCCCAGGCCGGATTGTCAGGTGAAGCAAATGGCCTGGTGCAGGCTCCTTGACCATGAAGATCTCTGGCTGAAAATGTGGGGCCAACACAAAAGCCACCCCACTGGATTTGTGGGTAGGTGACTCATGTAGGCATCTCCTTGTCCCTCCAGGAGACAGATGGCTTTGTCCCAGGGTAGAACATAGAGCATAGTGCAATACAGCACAGGACAGGCCCGTCAGCCCTCGATATTATGCCAACCTGTGAACTATTCTCAGCTCGTCCTCCTACATCATCATCCATGTGCTTATCCAACTTTTGTTTAAATCTCCCTAATGTGGCTGAGTTAACTACATTGGCAGGTAGGGCATTCCTCTGAGTAAAGAACCTGCCTCTGACATCTGTCTTAAATCTATCACCCCTCAATTTGTAATTATGCCCCCTCGTACAAGCAAGCTGAGGGTGATAAGGTGAGGGTGATAGGCTGGAGTGGGGGTGGGGGCGGAGAGGTCAGGAAGAAGATTGCAGGTTAGGAAGATGGTGCTGAGTGCGAGGGTTGGGACTGAGACAAGTTGGGGGGAGGGGAACCCTCCAACCACAAGGGATGAACTCAGATTTCTCCAGTTTCCTCATTTCCCCTCCCCCCAACTTGTCTCAGTCCCAA
>NC_057744.1:39546889-39548833 GCF_004010195.1 Chiloscyllium plagiosum | reverse complement strand
CTCCATCTTCCTAACCTGCAATCTTCTTCCTGACCTCTCCGCCCCACCCCCACTCCGGCCTATCACCCTCACCTTATCATCCTCACCATAACCTCCTTCCACCTATCGCATTTCCAACACCCCTCCCCCAAGTCCCTCCTCCCTACCTTTTATCTTAGCCTGCTGGACACACTTTCCTCATTCCTGAAAAACGGCTCATGCCCGAAACGTCAATTCTCCTGCTCCTTGGATGCTGCCTGACCTGCTGGCCCTAATTCCTCCCTGCCAGACTGCTTTCCTAGGTGCCCTGGCTCTGAGGAGGACCTTTTCCCAGAGGAGCTGAGTGTCCTGTGTCGGGAGAGGGCTGGGCCGATGCTGGATGCTGTCTGACCTGCTGTGCTTTTCCAGCAACACATTTTCAGCTCTGATCTCCAGCATCTGCAGACCTCACTTTCTCTTAGGAATTCGGGCCAATCAAAGATAGTAGTGAAAAGTTGTGTGTGGAATCGGCAGACATAGGGAAAGCACTTAATGAATACTTTTCATCAGTATTCACATTGGAAAAGGGCAATGTTAGTGAGAATAAGGAGATATGGGCTACAAGATTAGATGGGATTGAAGTGGACAAAGAGGAGGTTTTAGCAATTTTGGAAGATCTGAAAATAAATAAGACCCCTGGGCTGGATGAGATTTATCCTCTGATTCTCTAGGAAGGCAGGGAGGAGATTGCAGAGCCTTTGGCTTTGATCTTTATGGCATCATTGTCTACAGGAAGAGTGCCAGAACACTGGAAGATAGCAATTGTTGTTCCCTTGTTTAAGAAGGGGAGTTGGGACAAACCTGGTAATTATAGGCCAGTGAGCCTTATGGGTATGGTGTTGGAAAAGGTTGTGAGTGATAGGATTTATAATCATCTGGAAAGGAATAATTTGATTAGGGATAGTCAACACGGTTTTGTGAAGGGTAGGTTGTGCCTCACTAACCTTATTGACTACTTCATGAAGGTGACAAAACAGGTGGATAAAGGTAAAGCAGTTGATGTGGTGTATATGGACTTCAGTAAGGAGTTTGATAAGGTTCCACATGGTAGGCTACTTCACAAATAATGGAATTTAGGGATCGAAGGATGTTTTTGCAGTTTGGATCAGAAATTGGCTAGCAAAAAGAAGACAGAGGGTGGTGGTTGGTGGGAAATGTTCATCCTGGAGCTCAGTTACTAGTGGTGTGCTGCAAGGATCTGTTTTGGGACCTTTGCTGTTTGTCATTTTTATAAATGATCTGGAGGTGGGTGTAGAGGGATGGGTTAATAAATTTGTGAATGACACTAAGGTAGGCAGAGTTGTGGATAGTACTGAACAACGTTGTAGCTTACAGAGGAACATAGATAAGATGTAGAGCTTGTTTGAGAAGTGGCAAATGGAGTTTAATGTGGAAAAGTGTGAGGTAGATCACTTCAGAAGAAGTAACAGGAATGCAGAGTACTGGGCTAATGGTAAAATTCTTGGCAGTGTAGATGAACAGAGAGATCTCGGTGTCCAGGTTCATGGGGTTGTTTAGAAGACATATGGTGTGTTGGCATTTATTGGTAGGGGATTGGGTTTCGGAGCCATGAGGTCATGCTTCAGCTGTACAAGGTACTGGTAAGGTTGCACCTGGAGTATTGCATGCAGTTCTGGTCACCGCTTGAAAGGAAGGATGTGGAAGCTTTGGAAAGGGTTCAGAGGACATTTACAAGGATGTTGCCTGATATGGAAGTATGGTGTTATAGAGTCATAGAGTCATAGAGATGTACAGCATGGAAACAGACCCTTCGGTCCAACCCGTCCAAGCTGACCAGATATCCCAACCCAATCTAGTCCCACCTGCCAGCACCCAGCCCATATCCCTCCAAACCCTTCCTATTCATATACCCATCCAAATGTCTCTTAAATGTTGCAATTGTACCAGCCTCCACCACATCCTCTG
>NC_057744.1:39542022-39546044 GCF_004010195.1 Chiloscyllium plagiosum | reverse complement strand
CCTTGCCTTTCCAAATACATGTACATCCTGTCCATCAGGATTCCCTCCAACAACTTGCCCACCACCGAGGTCAGGCTCACTGGTCTATAGTTCCCTGGCTTGTCCTTACCACCCTTCTTAAACAGTGGCACCACGTTTGCCAACCTCCAGTCTTCCGGCACCTCATCTGAGACTATCGATGATACAAATGTCTCAGCAAGAGGCCCAGCAAACACTTCTCTAGCTTAGTGTTATGATGAAAGGCTGAGGGAACTGAGGCTATTTTCGTAGGAGAGAAGAAGGCTGTGTGGTGACTCAATCAAGACGTATAAGATAGTCAGAGGGTTAGATAGGGTGGACAGAGAGCCTTTTTCCTTGGATGGTGAAGGCTAACCCAAGGGGACATAGCTTTAAATTGAGGGGTGCTAGATTTAGGACAGATATCAGAGGTAGTTTCTTTACTCAGAGAGTAATAGGGGCATGGAACGGCCTGCCTGGCAGAGTAGTAGACTTGCCAATGTTAAGGGCATTTAAATGGGCATTGGACATACATATGGATAATAATGGAATAGTGGAGGTTAGATGGGCATCAGATAAATTTCACACGTTGGCACAACATCGAGGGCTGAAGGGCCTGTACCATGCTGTAACGTTCTATGTTCTGTGTTCTCTGAGTGAGGAAAACACTTTCCTTATCTCCACTGCTCAATGACCCAGCTGGATTTACAGTTAGAGTGCCCATACTTTGCGTGGGGCTGGTGGAGCTGTGGCAGAGGGAGTGCCTACCTCAACCCCAGGGCTCCAAACAGGACAGGCCACAGTACAGGAAGAAGAGGAGGCATTGCAAGCTCACCCCCAGGGGAGGAAATCTGTCTTACCTGGGCGACAGGGAATTCCTCCCTCAGCAGGGAGTAGCACTTCTTTCCAGTTATGGCAATGGTCTACCCCTCCCCCTACAATCCCTCCCTGATAGCCATGGGGGATGCAGTCCCTCCATCCAGCATCTCCAGTAACAGTATTGAGTTGGGGAAGGCAGGGTCGTGGTGAGGGCAAAGAAAATGAGCTTTGTCACATCCTGCCCCACCCTTTTGCTGTCAAGTGACTATGGGTGGAGCAAGGGCCTCATTTCTGGCCCGGAATCCCTGGTCTCAGCCATGAAGGATAGAGGCTGGCAGTGGAGCTCCTTGGTCTGGTGATTCGGGGTGGGGTTCAGGCTCAGAGCCGTCAAGGTTTGATGTCATGGGGTGGGGTTGAGCTCGGGCACAGACTCAGGGGATTGGGGTTAACACTGGTGTGGCCATCGGAGCATCATCACGCTGGGGTGGGACAGGCTGGGGTTCCAACCCCAGGAGGGGCGATGAAGATGAGTACAACAGGGGGTCAGGGGATGCACCCACAGGGGTGTTCTGTAGGTGTTTATTTTTCTCCCATGCCATCTTTCCGACCGGACATCCACTCCGTTCCCTGCCAGAGGCCACGGTGACAGCGATCTCCTGCTCCGACCCAGCGTGCGGTGCTCCCAGTACTACTTTGGGGTGAGGGGAGGTGGGTGCTGCAGTGCCACCCACAGCTGTTGGTGTGGGCTGGGCGGCCTTCAGGGTGAGGCAGTTTTTCCTTATATGCCCCACCTTACGTCAGACGTGGCACCGCACACAGCCCAGGAAACGGAGTAGGCTGTGCCCTCGTGGTGTACAGTGAAGGTTCCCTCGTTCACCTCCTCCCAGGCCAAGCAAATAAACACCTGGCATCATAAGATGTACGAGTTTGAGGACAGATTCCCTTAGCGGAGCAGGAACAGTGTAACACCTGACCGATATCTCCCAGCGCTTGCAGATGGGAGAAAAGGAGTTCACTGCCAATAAAAGGAGGGATATTGGAGATCATGGCCCTTTGGGCCGTAACCTCCAGAGTGTCGACTGGCAAATATGTCTTGCCCACAGTGAGCCCATCCTCTACGGTCAGGTGTACTGCCTGCTAGGAACACAGGAAAAATACTGCCTTTCCATACATCTTGACTACAGAGGTGATGGCCTTGCTGCAGACCTCGATGGTCATATTTGGGTGTGTGTAGGCCTAAACCCCTCAGCCCTTGGTGAGGAGATGAAAGGGGGCCGAAGTAACCCAGCCCAATGCTGCAACAATCCCGCCAAGTGCAAGTGGGGTCTGCTGTCTTGGGGCTGGCCATGCTGTACTCCCAAATAGTCCAAAGGGTCTTCAGATGGGTGATCCCTGAACAACTGCTCCAGTCCCAGTTCTTATTGGTCTAGGTGACGGCAGCAACAGCAAAGATAGAAGGCCTCAGCAATGGCAGCAGCAGCAGCAGAGGTGGAAGGACCATGCAATAGCAATGGCAGTGGCAGCAACAGAAGTAGGCACAGGCAGCAGTGGATCCAGGGAAGCCCAGGTCGCAACAGGGGTAGTAGAGGCAGGCTCAAGCAGCATTGGGTCTGGGGAGGCCCAGGCAGCAGCAGGAGAGGTAGAGGCAGGCCCAGGCAGCAGTGGATCCAAGGATCTGTGGCAGGTGGTGAGGGAACCAACAAAAGGGGAAAACACACTTAATCTCATCCTTATCAATCTGCCAGCTGCAGATGCACCGGTCTGTGACAGTATTGGCAAGAGTGACCAATACACAGTCCTTGTGGAGACGAAGTCTCGCCTTCACATTGAGAAGAAATTCCATTGTGTTGTTTGACACTATCACCGTGCTAAATGAGACTGACTTCAATCAGATTTAGCAACTCAAGACTGGGCATCCATGTGGGGTGGTGGGACATTGACAGCAGCAGAATTGTATTCCAAGTCAATCTGTAATCTCATGGCCTGGCACATTCTCCACTCAACCATTATTATCAAGTCAGTGCTGACTCAATGGAGAGTGCAGGAGGGCATTCCAGGAGCAGCATCAGGCATGCCTGAAGATGAGGTGAAGCACCAAACAGGACTACTTGCATGCCCAACAGCATAAACAGCAAGTGACAGACAGAGCTAAGCAATGCCACAACCAACGGAACAGATGTAAGCTCTGCAGTCCTGCTACATGAATGGTGGAGGAGGAGGATTAACAAATATCCCCATCCTCTATGATGGAAGAGCTTAGCAAATCAGTGCAAAAGATAAGACTGAAGCTTTCGCAGCAATTTTCAACTAGAAGTGCCAAGTGGATGATCTATCTCAGCCTCCTCCAGTAGTTGCCAGCACTTCAGATAGCAGTCTTCAGCCAATTTGATTCACTCCCCATGATATAGAGATGTATAGCACGGAAACAGACCCCTTCGGTCCAATGCGTCCATGCCAGCCAGATATCCCAAGCCAATCTAGTCCCACCTGCCAGCACCCAGCACATATCCCTCCAAACCTTTCCTATTCATATACCCATCCAAATGTCTTTTAAATGTTGCAATTGTACCAGCCTCCACCACTTTCTCTGGCAGCTCATTCCTCACACACACCACCCTCTGCATGAAAAAGTTGCCCCTTAGGTTCCTTTTACATCTTTCCCCTCTCACCCCTACCCTAAACCTATGCCGTCTAGTTGTGGACTCCCCAACCCCAGGGAAAAGACTTTGTCTATTTACTCTATCCATGCCCCTCATAATTTTGTAAACCTCTATAAGGTCACACCTCAGCCTCCAACACTCCAGGGAAAACAGCCCCAGCCTGTTCAGTCTCTCCCCATAGCTCAAATCCTCCAACCCTGGCAACATTCTTGTAAATCTCTTCTGAACCCTTTCAAGTTTCACAACATCTTTCCGATAGGAAGGAGACCAGAATCGCACGCAATAATTCAACAGTGGCCTAACCAATGTCCTTTACAGCCACAGCATGACCTCCCAAATCCTGTACTCAATACTCTGACCAATAAAGGAAAGCATACCAAATGCCTTCTTCACTATCCTATCTACTTGCGACTCCACTTTCAAGGAGCTATGAACCTGCACTCCAAGGTCTCTTTGTTCAGCAACAGTCTCTAGGACTTTACCATTAAGCGTAAAAGTCCTGCTAAGATTTGCTTTCCCAAAATGCAGCACCTCGCATTTATTTGA
>NC_057744.1:39488310-39541305 GCF_004010195.1 Chiloscyllium plagiosum | reverse complement strand
GCATTCCATGTTCTCACAACTCTCTGTGTAAAGAACCCGCCTCTGACATCCCCTCTATACTTTCCTCCAACCAGCTTAAAACTATGACCCCTCGTGTTAGTCATTTCTGCCCTGGGAAATAGTCTCTGGCTATCGACTCTATCTATGCCTCTCATTACCTTGTATACCTCAATTAGGTCCCCTCTTCTCCTCCTTTTCTCCAATGAAAAAAGTCTGAGCTCAGTCAACCTCTCCTCATAAGTCCTCCAGTCCAGGCAGCATCCTGGTGAACCTCCTCTGAACCCGCTCCAAAGCATCCACATCTTTCTTATAATAGGGCGACCAGAAATGGGCGCAGTATTCCAAGT
This sequence comes from Chiloscyllium plagiosum, assembly GCF_004010195.1. Classification (NCBI taxonomy): domain Eukaryota; kingdom Metazoa; phylum Chordata; class Chondrichthyes; order Orectolobiformes; family Hemiscylliidae; genus Chiloscyllium; species Chiloscyllium plagiosum. Next base: position 39,540,958 of record NC_057744.1, on the reverse strand, counting down.
GCGGTCTAACCAAAATTTTATAGAGCTGCAACAAGATCTCACGACTCTTAAACTCAATACCCCTGTTAATGAAAGCCAAAACACCATAAGCTGATCAGGTCTTGGGGATTTATCCACCTTTATGCGTTTCAAGACATCCAGCACTTCTTCCTCTGTAATATGGACATTTTGCAAGATGTCACCATCTATTTCGCTACTTTCTGTACCTTCCATATCCTTTTCAATAGTAAATACTTATGCAAAATACTCGTTTAGTATATCCCCCATTTTCTGCGGCTCCACACAAAGGCCGCCTTGCTGATCTTTGAGGGGCTCTATTCTCTCTCTAGTTACCCTTTTGTCTTTAATGTATTTGTAAAAACCCTTTGGATTCTCCTTAATTCTATTTGCCAAAACTATTTCATGTCCCCTTTTTGCCCTCCTGATTTCCCCATTAAGTATACTCCTACTGCCGGTATACTCTTCTAAGGATTCACTCGATCTATCCTGTCTATACCTGACATATGCTTCCATCTTTCTCTTAACCAAATCTTCAATTTCTTTAGTCATCTAGCATTCCCTGTACCTACCAGCCTTTCCTTTCACCCTAACAGGAATATACTTTCTCTGGAATCAAGAAATGGTTGGAGACAATAGTTATTAAAAAGGCTATGGACCCCCGCAAAATCCCTGACAAAGGCTATGGGCCCTGAAGATGTGTGCTGCAGAACGTGCTGCTCCCCTAGCCAAACTATTCCAGTACAGTTGCAACACTGGTCTGTCTGTACCTGACAATGTGGAAAATTGTCCAAGTATGTCTTGTGCATAAAAAGCAAAACAAACCCAACCCGAACAATTGTTGCCTCCTCAGTCTTCTCTCAACCATCAGTAAATTGATGGAAGGGGTCATCAACAATACTATCAAGCAGTATCTGCTCAGCAATAACCTTCTCACTGACACCGAGTTTGGGTTCTGCCAGGGCCACTCAGTATAGCCTTGGTCCAAATAGAAACAAAAGAGCTGAATTCCAGAGGTAACAATGACAGTGACAGCCTTTGACATCAAGGCTGCATTCAACTGAATGGGGCATCAGGGAATCAAAGGATTTCAGGCATAAGCCCTTCATTCCACCATCGATTCTCCTGCTCTTCCAATGCTGCTTGACCTGCTGTGCTTTTCCAGCACCACACTCTCGACTCTGATCTCTAGCATCTGCAGTCCTGACTTTCTCCTCAAAGGGTATTAGGACAAGCTCTTTGTTGGTAGGAGTCACACCTGACACATAGGAAGATGTCCATGGTCACTGTAGGCCAGTTATCTGAGCTTCAGGTCATCTCTGGAGTTCCTCAGGTTAGTATCCTCAGTCCAGCCCAGCTACTTCATCAATGACCTTCCCTACATCATAAGGTTAGAAGTGGGGTTGCTCGCTGATGATTGCACAATGTTCAGCACCATTTGTGACTCTTCAGATACTGAAACAGTCTATGCTTAAGTGCAACAAGTTCTGTCATTCTCCCGGCTTGGGCAGACAAGTAGCAAGTAACGTTTGCGCTACACAAATTCAGGTTATGAGCATCATGAACAACAGACAATCTAACCACCACACCTTGGCATTCAAGAGTGTTACCATCACTGAATCTCCCACTATCAACATCCTAGGGGTTATCATTGACGAGAAACTCAACTGGATTATCCACATAGACACAGTGGCTACAAGAACAGGTCAGCAGCTACGGGTACTGTGGCAGGTAACATACCTCTTGACACCTCAAAGCCTGTCAACCATCTACAAGACACAACTCAGGTACGTGATGGAATACTCCACACTTCTCTAGATGAGTGCAGCTCCAACAACACTTAAGAAGTGTGACACCACCCAGGACAAAGCAGCCCATTTGATTGGCACTACAAGGACAAGCATTCACACCCTCTACCACCAACACTCAGTTGCGGCACCGTGTACTAAGTACAAGATGCACTGCAGAAATTCACCAAAGATCCTCAGACAGCACCTTCTGAATCCACGACCACATCCATCTAGAAGGATAGTGGCAGCAGATATATGGGAACACCACCACCTTCAATTTCCTCTCCAAATCACTCATTATCCTGGCTTGGAAATATATTGCCATCCCTTCACTTCGCTGGGTCAAAATCCTGGCATTCCCTCCCAAAGGCATTGTGGGTCAACCCAGAGCAGGTGGACTGCGGCAGTTCAAGGAGGCCGCTCACTACAAACTTCTCAAGGTCAACTAGGGATGGGCAATAAATGCTAGCCCAGCCAGCCATACCCACATCCCACAAAATCAATAAAAAAAGAATTGGCAAGCACACCCTGAATCCCATATGATTTCACTTTACTAATCAGTCCACCATGTGGAACCTTGTCAAAGGCTTTACTACTCTGCCCTCATCAATCTTCTTAGTTACTTGCTCTGGTAAGGTTCTGGGAACATCACTGATTTGCCCCAAATCACCAGTTTATTGCCTCTAACTGTCACCTACCACAATCAAACTGAAGAACAGTCATGCTGGACTTGAAACATTTCCTTTTCGACAGATGCTGCCAGAACCATTGAGATTCTCCAGCGTTTTGTATTTTGTTTCAGATTTCCAGCATCTGCAGTATTTTGCTTTTACTTGATGGCATGAGTAATAGTATGACCCCCTCGGTAAATGGAGCATTTGGTAAGATTTCTATCCTTTATAAGCACCAACCCTTTTTACTAAAAAATAGTACATTAACTGCTAGAAACCAGGCCCATCTCAATCATTGTCCCCAAAGCAAATTTGTGAAACAGTTTGTGATTAATGGTTCCCAGTGTAGAGCAGTTCAGATGTGGAGGTGCCGGCGTAGGATTGGGATGGAAAGGTCAGAAGTCACATAACACCAGATTTTAGTCCACCTGACGAAGGAGCATAGCACTCTGAAAGCTTGTGATTTCAAATAAACCTGTTGGACTATAACCTGGTGTTGTGTGACTTCTGACCAAGAACAGTTCAGACTCGTGAACCAGAAGCTATGGATCAGACGGATCTGGACAATACACCCTGATGACGGGTTACTTGATGCTCATGCCATTGGAATAAGAGATGCTCAGTGACCATGATGGGGAGGGGGAAGAAGCAGTAGGGGACTGGGTCTAATGGAATGTGTTTTCTTTTACTCATACTTTTTATGTTATGACCCTCAGGGACAGATGACAGGAAGTTTTTTTGTGTTTAATTTGATGAAATGCTATTTATCACAAGCTATATTTATGAATGACTGTGACCAGCTGATTCTGTTGTTGAACTCACACAAACCTTCCCCTCCAGTAATTGTTCCATGACCTATTTTAGTAAGACAACAGTTTAGTAAGACAACAGAAAATAGCTAATTAACACAAATTGTAATAAATATTTGCATTAAATACTTTAAATTATAATTTATTAATGTCACACAAATGCATCAGTTAGATTACTTACAGTGTGGAAACAGGCCCTTCGGCCCAACAAATCCACACCAACCTATCGAAGCACAACCCACCCATACATTTACCCCTTCATCTAACACTACAGGCAATTTAGCATGGCCAATTCACCTAACCTCCACATTTTTGGACTATGGGAGGAAACCCACACAGACACGGGGAGAATGTACAAACTGTACACAGTCAGTCGCCTGAGGCGGGAAATGAACCCGGGTCTCTGGTGCTGTGAGGCAGCAGTGCTAACCACTGTGTCACTGTGCCGCCTGTAAATTCGTGCTGTTCAGCAATAACCACCTAAATATTTGAGTATTTGTTGCTAATCACTTATTTCACATTATATTTTGTTTATTCATTTCTCCTTGATGTTAAGAAAAGAAACTCGATAAATCATATTACAAAGTTACTTCCAATTATCAAACATAACACATTTCAACATTTAAAATGTTTGCACTGAGAGGACCCCATTGCTATTCTAATGACTTCCTGGAAGATGAGAGCAGCTGGTATGCCTGGTTTGACAATAGCAACTTTGCTCATGGAGCACACATGAGCTATTAACCAAATAATTTGCATCTGTCTTTGTAAAGGAGAAAATACTAACAGGGCCTCAGTGACAGAGGAGGTAATTAATAAATGAGAAGGATTTAAAATTAATAAGGAGGAGGTATCTGGTGCACTGTTTATGCTTAACGCTGATAATCTCTGGACTAGATAGTTTGCATCCAATGATACTGAGGGAAGCAGGGTTGAAAATTACAGAGATTTGGGCCATAATTTTTCACTCTTCCTTAGGCTCAGGGATAGTGCCACATGACTGCAGAATCATAAATTATACATCCTTGTTCAAAAAAGGACTAAAAGTAAGTCAAAATGCAACAGACCAATTACTTTAACTTTGGTGGAGTAGCTTCCAGAAACAGTCATTTGGGATAAAATTGATATGGAGATGCCGTGTTGGACCGGGGTGTACACAGTTAAAAATCACCAGCAGGTTTAATTGAAAGCACTAGCTTTTGGAGCGCTGCTCCTTCATCAGGTGGCTGATGAAGCAGCAGCGGTCTGAAAGCTAGTGCTTCCAATTAAACCAGTTGGACTATAACCTGGTGTTGTGTGATTTTTAACTTACAATAAAATTAATAGTCACATCGACAAATGCAGGTTAACTAAGGAAAGACTATCATGGATTACTTAAGGGAAAATCATACTTAAAGAATTTACTAGAACTTGTCAATGAGGTAATAGAGGGTTAATGAAGCTGTTGACGTGATGCATGTTTATGTACATAGTGTACTTGCTTACTTGCTAGTATGACCTCTAATTCTACTATAACATGCTTCTACTTGAATTTGTCAGCTCTTAAGCACATTACTTGAAATAAAGTTTCAGCAATATCCAGCTGAGATTGTTACTTTTCAAAACTTCGAGAGAAAAAAGAACTGGGGAAAACAAAAACAAAACAGGAATTAATTAAAAACAATAGGCTGCAAGTTTGAAGTGATGGCTGAATTAGAAGGGTTGTGACTATTCCCTGCTGCTGTAGAAATGAAAGGACATAAGAGAGAGCTTGTTTCCTTTTCATCTCGATGGCAAAATTATAAAATAGCTATAAAATTAAACAAAAATTGGAGGTGTAGTGGACAGCGAAGAAGGTTACCTCAGATTACAACAGGATCTGGACCAGATGGGCCAATGGGCTGAGAAGTGGCAGATGGAGTTTAATTCAGATAAATGCGAGGTGCTGCATTTTGGGAGAGCAAATCTTAGCAGGACGTATATACTTAATGGGAAGGTCCTAGGGAGTGTTGCTGAACAAAGAGACCTTGGAGTGCAGGTTCATAGCTCCTTGAAAGTGGAGTAGCAGGTAGATAGGATAGAGAAGAAGGCGTTTGGTATGCTTTCCTTTATTGGTCAGAGTATTGAGTAAAGGAGTTGGGAGGTCATGTTGCGGCTGTACAGGACATTGGTTAGGCCACTGTTGGAATATTGCGTGCAATTCTGGTCTCCTTCTTATCGGAAAGATGTTGTGACACTTGAAAGGGTTCAGAAAAGATTTACAAGGGGCCCAACAAGTCCACACCGACCCGCCGAAGCGTAACCCACCCATACCCCTACATTTACCTCTTACCTAACACTACGGGCAATTTAGCATGGCCAATTCACTGACCTCCACATCTTTGGACTGTGGGAAGAAACCGGAACACCCAGAGGAAACCCACGCAAACACGGGGAGAACGTGCAAACTCCACACAGTCAGTCGCCTGAGGCGGGAATTGAACCCGGGTCTCTGGCGCTGTGAAGCAGCAGTGCTAACCACTGTGCCGCCCACCAATTAGGTTTAGGGTGAGAGAAGAAAGATATAAAAGAGACGCAAGGGCAACTTTTTCATGCAGAGAGTGGTACGTGTATGGAATGAGCTGCAGAGGATGTGGTGGAGACTGGTAAAATTGCAACATTTAAGACGCATTTGGATGGGTATATGAATAGGAAGGATTTGGAGGGATATGGGCTGGGTGCTGGCAGGTGGGACTAGACTGGGTTGGGATATCTGGTCGGCATGGATGGGTTGGACCGAAGGGTCTGCTTCCATGCTGTACATCTCTATGACTCTATGACTCTAAATACTGAGCAAATAAACGTAGCAACTCTGATATCAGGGCCAGGGAAAATAGTGCCACAAGGGCAGCATGGTGGTTCAGTGGTTAGCACTGCCGCCTCACAGCAGTAGGGACTCAGGTTCAATTCCACTCTTGGGTGCCTCTCTATGTGGAATTTGCATATTCTTGCCATGTCTGGTGCTCTAGTCTTCTCCCACAGTCCAAAGATGTGCAAGTTAGGTGGATTGGCCGTGCTAAATTACCCATAGTGTTCAGTGATGCCCGGGTAGGTGCATTAGCCATGGGAAATGCAGGGTTATGGAATGGGGGATGGGATGCCATTCAGATGGTTGGTGTGGTCTTGTTGGGCTAAATGGTCTGTTTTCACACTGTAGGGATTCTAATTAAGATGCTTTGCAATGTAGATCCACTGTGGAGCAGAGAACCTGGAAGAGAGGGATTTTAAAGGTTTTGAAGACCTACTTTGAAGTGTATTAATGTTATTTATTAATAAACTTCAGACCTTAGAAGGGAGAGACTGTTGATCAGTGTGTGACATCACTGTGATTCTACTGCAAGAGTGTGCCTCCTGAGATGGAGCTGAAAATGTGTTGCTGGAAAAGCGCAGCAGGTCAGGCAGCATCCAAGGAGCAGGAGAATTGATGTTTCGGGCATAAGCCCAAAACGTCGATTCCCCTGCACCTTGGATGCTGCCTGACCTGCTGCGCTTTTCCAGCAACACATTTTCAGCTCTGATCTCCAGCATCTGCAGTCCTCACTTTCTCCTCCTGAGATGGAGTCAGGAAGTTGGGGGAGGGAGGGGGGGGTTGGAGATTATTTACTGTTAAGAGGGCTATTGAACATTGCCGAAACTCTGATATTGTCAATTACATACTCTAGGCTATTAAGGAATAATTGATACTTTGCTTTAAGCTGATAGACATTCCAGGATAAATGACAACAGTATATTTAAAAATAGGAAAACATAACAGGAACAAACAGATCCTAGGCAAACTTGTGGGCGGCACGGTGGCACAGTGGTTAGCACTGCTGCCTCACAGTGCCAGAGACCCGGGTTCAATTCCCGCCTCAGGCGACTGACTGTGTGGAGTTTGCACGTTCTCCCCGTGTCTGCGTCGGTTTCCTCCGGGTGCTCCGGTTTCCTCCCACAGTCCAAAGATGTGCAGGTCAGGTGAATTGGCCATGCTAAATTGCCCGTAAGTTAGGTAAGGGGTACATGTAGGGGTATGGGTGGGTTGTGCTTAGGTGGGTCGGTGTGGACTTGTTGGGCCGAAGGGCCTGTTTCCACACTGTAAGTAATCTAATCAGACAACAATAACTCACACTCATGTCATTAAGAGACCTTAATACTTTAGATATAATCGATGGAATGTATGTGCAAAGACTGATGAAAGTAGGACTGACTATAATTAACATGGTTTTGTTAAAAATGATAGTTTTATTGATGAAAAAAGACACTTTTTAAAGCTTTTCACCTTGCATTCAGCAGGACATTTTTAAAAAGTACCAATATAAGGGGAAACAACATTTATACAGTATGAGAGGAGAGTGTTGATTGTTTGGTAAATGTACCCATGCAGACAATGATCCAAGGCTGGAACTGAACCCAGATCCCTGGTGCTGTAAGGTAGCAACACTAGCTACAGTGCCACAATGTGAAAAACAGACCAGTAATTGACTGAGGACTTTACTTTCCTGATATGTATTAATGACCTAAACCTTGGTATACAGGACACCATTTCACAAATTGCAGATTAAAAGAAATTGAAAGCATTATAAACTGTTAGGAGGATAATGAATAGGCATGTCCAACAACAGATCTATGGGCAACAATACGGCATTGCAAATGATCTTAAACAATCCACCATCCATGTTCTAATTGCAGGAAGTAGAAACAGAGGAATCTCGAAGTAGATGCTTGTTCAATCAGAGGCTGCTCCTTTCTCCCATTTGATGTTGACAAGTTTGCTATTGAGCATATCAGCAGCACATGCAGAAGAAAACAATGACCTCTGATTGGGAAAACAGTGAGCTGTGCAAACCTTAATAGCTTCATTCGGCCTGAGGTCTGCAAACTGGGAGCTGATTTTGTTTGAGGGTGAGGGGAGGGGGATATTTGCGTGCCCTGTTATTATAATGGAAACATATTCGGAGTTAGGGAGCAAATTGGGAGGAAGATAAGGTTCTCTCCTTCCTATGCAGGTGCCAATCTCTTAAAGGAAGCACTCAAATGGCAGTTAGCTGTGTGAAAGTGAGTTTTGCAGAATGAAAGAATGTATATGTGTGTGGCAGATAGCATGTTTTCGTGTATAAGTAAAATAAAAGTACTGTATGAGTGGGATGCTGATTGTAGTGTCAGTGTGGACTCAATGGCCTGCTTCCACACTGTAGGGATTACATGATTATATGTACTGGGGCACTCAGAGCTCTATAATCTCTCACAATTTAGATAATGTACTACTTTTGTATTCTTCCTACCAAAATTAATAATTTTCCCATGTTATCTGCCACCTGCCAGACCTTTTCCCATTCAATTAATCTAGCTTTATCCCTTTCTAGCCTCCTTAAATCCCTTCACAACTTACTTTCTGTGAGAAACAAAAGCTCACTCACTTTAATAATTTCAGTCCGAGACAAATATCTGAATCCGCCATTTATTTATACACCTATAGGTGGGTGCCCTGTCTCATTACCAGGTAAGGTAATGACAAAATGCACACCAAATCCAACAAACTCTCGAAATTTATACAGTTTGAATCCCCATATTTTTCCTTATTCCATTGTTTGTTCCCTGCTTCGCATACGTCACTCATTTCCTTAAGACTTATCCCACAACTTCTGTTTATCCTGTCTTGTCCGTGACAAACTCTTATCTCTGACTCCCATAAGGGTGTTTGACGTCAGTCTATTGTAGATTATTGATTAAGCATATCTTTTCTTCTATCAGCATCTATTTCCATCCAGAGGCCACTTTGACCTCTCTAATTAGGGTTTGTTCCTGTGTCTCTGTACAAGCGAGGAGAACAGATGTTTTCCTGTTTGCCCATATATCCACCATTGTTCTGTATTCATGTCACATGCTCACATATCCTTTCTTTTTGCTGAATATGTATTTTCTCATTCCTATTCTGTATCAGAATTTATACTTGCAGAAATAACATTAATTCATTTATATCCCACACTTTCCTATGTATCTTTGTGCCATCAGTAAAATTACAAATCATAGCTTTGTTCCCTTTATCTAAGTCAGTTCTGGATATCATATATTAGAATGCAAAGACATTTGAGAGAGTGTAGAAAAGGTTCACATGAATCATTCAAATGATTATTCTCTCGTTATTGAGATACATTGGAGAATTTTTTTTTGGAGAAGATTAAGAGATTTGATAGAGGCATTCAAATTCCTGGTGGATATGGATAGTGTAGACAGGGAGAGAATTATCCCATTGATTGAAGGGTATAGAACAAGAAGATAATGGTTAAACGTTAAAGGTAATTTTAGCTAAAGACATTTTGGAGACAAGCGGAGAAACTTACATGCAATGAATGATTAGGATCTGAAATGAGCTGCCTGGAAATGTGATTGTGAGAGGTAATTTCGGTTTAAACTTTAAGATGTGCCTGGACCACAGACTGATCTATAATAAAAGACAAAACTTTTGTTTCTTTTCTAGAACATTTTATATACTCAAAAGTAGAATAGTTTAAATTGTGCAGAATGCTGACAATTTGTGAGCAGAGTAAAATCAAACAGGCCCTTGATTGATGAAACCATTAACACAGGCAGGGAAGGATGAGTCCTTGACTGATAAGACTCCAGGATAGGGAAACGACTCGAGAGACATCTGTTACAGATTGAAGTCTTTGACTGATAAGACTACAGGGTGAGAAAAACAACAACTTTAGAGACTCTGGAGCCATTTGTTGCAGACTTTGTGATAAGAATAATGATGTTTTTAAGAATGTGAACCTCATGGCTTGTTAGAGCCAAGGAGAGGAGGGACTTGTACTGTATATAATGGGAGACTTTGTAAGCCTCAGCGCGCCTTTTCTTCAAGGGTGCCCGACTCTGCAGACTTGACTTGTTAATAAAACTTTGTTTTCCTGAATTTGTCTAGAGCGATTATTGAGAAGCGATTTTTGTTTCTAACAGTGATATTGGCAGATTCAATTAAGCTTTTCAAGAAGGATTTGGAATTAATTGGGAAGAATGTCTGTGTGTAGACACACACAGAGAGTAATGGAAATTGGTGAAATGCTTAGAGCTGCCAAATTGGCCTACTTTGTGCTGAAAAAATGAAGTGCATGTGATAAAACAGAAATTGCTGGAGATATTCAGGTCTAGTAGGACCTTTGGAAAGAAAGCATAGTCAATGTGTTGAGACTAGGGACATATCTTCATAACTGGATAAGTTTGTGACTGCAAACAAAAAAAAATGATAATCTCAGTGTGTTGAGCAGCATCCATGGACAGAGAGCAAGCTCATGTTTAGAGTCGAAATGACTCTTCATCAGAGCGATGGAGTCATCTTAGTTTGCTCTCTGCATGATGCTGTCCGACCCACTATAATATTTAGCTTTTTTTTGTTTTCAGTATAGATTGCAACGTCTGCAGTAATTTGCTCCTATATTGTGGTGAATTTGTGACTCTGTAATACTGTGTGCGAATTCTTCTTTGCTTTTGTTATCATCTACAACACCAGAGGGAACTGAGGAGTTATTTTAATTTTTGGTATTTGTTCCAATCCCCCCCCCAAGCTCAGAAAGTTAGGCCCAGCCGCCACTTTCACCATTCAATGTCACCTTCCCAGAATGCAACGCGAGGCAGAAAAAGTCCAATAGAAAGCGCGGCAAGCTTAAAGAGTTAAATTGCTGGCAACAGTATCTAAAGCGGAGGTGGTGAGATACTTGAAAGGGGGAATCTGGGGAGTGGATAGGGGAATGAGGATGATGTTATTTATGCTCCTGTTTTGGCGCTGCAGTGTGTTGAGTCACGGTTACCCTGGCAACCAGTCGCCATTTTGTGTTGGGCACAAGCAGCGGCGCCGGCGGCGGGCTCGATTCTTCCGAGAGTAGCAGTCAGCATCCGATTGTTACTCTAACAGCGACAGTCTTTACCAGTGTCCGCATTACTGGGCCTGACATTGATAACCAACGTTTCCGAAAAGTGCAGTGGAGCTTCAATCCAGTTGAATCCTCCAATGTCGGATCATCGGCGGAAGCTAGGCACGCCTCCTTTCTACAGCAGTAGCTGTCCTATTTTAGTGAGTCGATATGTTTAAATGACTCAGAGCTGCATTGAAAAGTCACGGAGAAAATGTAGTTAGGAATGATTAATGGTGGGTAAGGTAGGAAGGCTAACGGGTACGCCGATAGATTCAACAGGTGATGAGGGAATGATTGAGCTCAGGAATAGTTTGGCTGAGGGGTGGGTTGTCGGGAGTAGGTAATGAAGGAATTGGGCCAGATCAGTGAGGGGTTAGGATGTCAGATGGAGGAAGGGTGGGGTGTCAAGTGGGTGAGGCAAGGTGGGGTACGAATTCGGAGGTGTGGAGTGGTAGATGAGTGAAGCAGTCCAGGTGTCAATGGGAGAAGGGTTGGAGTGTCAGGTGGGTGAAGGTATGGCATGGAACTCAGGGCTGGTTAGGAATGTGTAGTCAGTAGTAAAGTTTTTGGGGATTTCGGGTGTGGGTGTTGGTAAAGTCGTTGCAGATACTGTCAACAATGAATAAGATAGTCAATGTTATGATTACTCAAGAATTACTGCAGATGTTAATTACTTTATATTCCCTGAATAATTATTCAGCTAATTCAGAACCTATCAAAGTTTCTTGATTTGGAGAACTTTTCAGAGGTTTGCAACAGTTGTTTGGGGCAGTTGAACTGTCATTTTAATAGTTATCCAGGAGTTAAAGTGGTTTTTGTACCTCTTAGTGTTTCCTGTTTAAATAAGGAATTACGTGACTTCATTGTGTCCTGATTTATTATCTGTATTAGCTACTGTTAGGGGGGCCTATAATTCCTGAATTTCCTTTCAAAAGTTTCTAGATGCAGAGGAATTTTCCATTGGAAATATGTGTTGTGATTCCACATACTTCCTATGCACAACTCAAGTCCATGCCAATGTGTCCTGCCATCTTCAATCTATATTTAGGATATTAACTGTTTTTCCCTTTTTGTTACCAATAGCCTCTACCATATTTGGCCATACCTGTATCTTTGGCAAAATAAATTAATTCTGAAATTCGATAATTTTTCTCCTTTTCCAATCTTTTCCTAAAATTGCTTACCACACTCTTTTCATTGAAACATTCAAAGCTTTGCTTTATATCTGATTTCTTTAATTTTTTTCTTGCATGGTCTATGTCAAAATCATTGACCCAGATCTTCAGGTCACTACAGACAGGATGTGCCCTGGCAGATGCATTGGGACCCTTTGAAAGCCATGACACATTGGATAACCACTGCATTGTCATACTTTCAAGTTTATGCTGCCTAAGAACACTTACCCAGCATCTGGAATCGTCTGACAAGACCCCAGCTTTGAGTTAGATTTGAAAATTCTGGAAGGTCATCCAGAAAAGTGGAATCAAGAGCCCTGGTTCATCTAGAAACATGTGCCTTCTTTGACCTTCCTCATTGATCCAGACATGCTAGTTCTGAATCTATGAAACCTTGCTTGTGTAACTCTTGACTTGAATTTTCCATGCAGATTTATGATTTTCCATGATTTTGATCCACTTTGGATAGGAGAAGGCAAATTGGCATTTTTTCTGAATGACAAAGTACCTATACATTTACACAACTTATTAATAGCTAGGCCATAGTAATCAGAAATTCACTGGATTTCAAAAGTGAGGAAGTTGTGCTTTGGTATACAAGAAAATTTTGGACACTAAACCCAAGGAAAATAAATTCACTTGACAAGGTGTGCAGTGTAGATTTATCAGAATGATTGAAGTCATTTTGTGTAAGCATAATTTCTACTAGTAGTAGTAGAAATCTGGAACTCACTCCTCCTCAATCTTCCCTTTCACAGGTTGAACCTCTGAGCTGACAATCCAGAATTGGCAATGCCGATACCAAGCAGCCTGATACCATCCCGGTTTCTGACACTTATGGCTCACTTAGTCATTGTTATTGACATCTTTTGGTCCAGGGTGAGTAAGAAGTGTGGCTGAGAAGCTAAGAGCAGATACATAGGACAAGCAATTTTCTCTCCTTCTCTTCCTGCAACTTTTTAAACCCATCACCAAAATTAATGAAATGCAGTTCCAGTTGGAAGAGATGACTGAGATGGGAAGGGATGCGGCCATAAACAATTTAAACATGAGGATGAGAGCAAGTTTTGAGAAGATTTGTAGCTCAGGTTGAGGTTCTGGATGTAGGTTTGCTCACTGAGCTGGAAGGTTCGTTTTCAGACGCTTCATCACCTTACTAAGTAACATCATCAGTGAGCCTCCGGATGAAGCACTGGTAGCATAGCCCGCTTTCTATTTATGGGCTTAGATTTTCTTGGGTTGGCAACATAATTTCCTGTGGTGACATCATTTCCTATGGCGATACCATTTCCTGTTCTTTTACTCAGGGGTGGTAAATGGGATCTAAGTCAATGTGTTTGATAGAGTTCCGGTTGGAATGCCATACTTCTAGGAATTCTCGTGCATGTCTCTATTTGGCTTGTCCTAGGATGGATGTGTTGTCCCAGTCAAAATGATGTCCTTCCTCATCTGTATGTAAGGATACTAGTGTGAGTGGGTCATGTCTTTTGTGGCTCGTTGATGTTCATGTATTCTGGTGGATAGTTTTCTGCTTGTTTGTCCAATGTAGCGTTTGTTACAGTTCTTGCAAGGAATTTTGTAAATGACATTAGTTTTGTTTGTTGTCTGTATAGGGTCTTTCAAGTTCATTAGCTGCTGTCTAAGTGTGTTAGTGGGTTTGTGGGCTACCATGATGCCAAGAGGTCTGAGTAGACTGGCAGTCATTCCCGAGATGTATTTGATGTAGGGGAGAGTGGCTAGGGTTTCTGGATGTGTTTTGTCTGCTTGTTGGGGTTTGTTGCTGAGAAGTCGACGGACTGTGTTCATTGGGTACCCGTTCTTTTTGAATACACTGTATAGGTGATTTTCCTCTGCTCAGCGTAGTTCCTCTGTGCTGTAGTGTGTGGTGGTTCATTGAAATAATGTTCTAATGCAGCTTCGTTGGGATGATTGCTTCTGTCGTTCAGTATTTGGTCAGTATGTGTTGTTTTCCTGTAGACACTGGTTTGAAGTTCCCCATTGGTTGTTCGCTCTACTGTGACATCTAGGAATGGCAGTTGTTGTTGCTTTCCTCCTCTTTAGTGAATTTTATGCCAGTAAGGGTCTTGAAGGTTTCCTGTAATTTGTTTCGTTTAGTGAGAACAAAGGTGTCATCCACATAGTGGACCCAAAGTTTGAGCTGAATGGTTGGCAGGGCTGTTTGTTCGAGTCTCTGAATTATTGCCTCTGCTAAGAACCCTGATATCAGCGATCCCATGCGTGTTCCATTGGTTTGTAGTTTTTGTTGTTGAAGGTGAAGTGGGTGGTAAGGCATAGGTCCACTAGCTTGATGATATTATCTATGCTGATGACGTTGGTAGTGTTTGGTGCATGTGCCTTTGGTTCTAATAATGTAGTCAGTGTTCCCTTGGCCAGGTTGATGTTGGTGGATGTGAACAGGGCTGTTACATCAAAAGAGACCATTATTTCATCCTCTTCTATCTAGGTATCTTTGGCCTGGAGTGGTGGATGGAATGGTGTGAGTCTTCAACTAGGTGTTTTTGTCCTTGGCCAGCCTGTAAGTTCGTGTTCCAAGTAGTGAAACTATGAGTCTGAGGAGGGATTCCTCGTTTGTGAATTTTGCATGACTTGTAGAAGCGTAGTGTGTTGGATCCGTTTGGTTTCATTTCTTGGAAGTCGGTCTTATTTATTTCTCCAGATTTCTGAAGTTTTTGAGCATTTACCACTCCCTGAGGAAAAGAACAGGAAATGACATCAGCACAGGAAATGATGTCACCAAACCAAGGAAACCTAAGCATCTGAATACAAAGCGGACCATGCCACCAGTGCTTCATCCGGAGCACTGTTACCTAGATGATGTTACCTAGTATGGTAACAAGACGACTGAAAATGAACCTTCCAGCTCAGCGAGCAAACCTACATCCAGAAACGGGAATGCATTATGCAAATTACTTAGATCTGACAATTACACATGGCAGAGTTGAAGCTCTGTCGATCTCTGCAGGATTGGTGGATTTAATGCATGAGACAGAGTCCACTGGGGGCCAGAAGGACCTTCAGAGGAATACTGATAAGGCAGTGAAAGTTGATTAACCTGCAACAACAATGTCCTGTGTAGGTCTAAAGATCTGGATCCAGCAATCAGTTATACATTGTACACTTTGACCTAATAGGAGACCCAAAAACACTTCACGACAGTTTTATGTAGCAAAATTAGACACCGAGTCATAGAAGACAATATTAGTCCAGAGCACAAAATGCTTAGTGAATGACTTAAGTTTTGAGGTGGGTTTTAAGGAGTGTTTGAAAGGAAGAATGAGGGATAAAGAGGTGGTAAAGTTGAGGGATGATTTCCAGCGATAAAGTAATTAAAATTGGAAATGCGTGAGACCAGCATGAGATGAGCATGGGTCATAGAGTCCTAAGCGTGGAAACAGGCCCTTCGGCCCAAACTGGTCCATGCCGACCAAAATGTCCATCCACGCGAACCCCATTTGCCTGCACTTGGCCCATATCCTTCTAAACCTTTCCTGCCCGCATATTTATTCAAATGCCTTTTAAATATTGTTAATGTACCTGCCTCAACTACTTCTGTTGGCAGTTCATTCCATACATGTATTACTCTCTGTTTTAAAAAAAAAAGTTGCCCCTCAGGTTCCCAGTTATTCTTTCCCCCTAACCTTAAACTCATGTTCAAGACCCTATTCATGTCACTCATGATCTTATGCACTTCTATAAGATCCCCCCTCAATCTCCTGCGCTCCTCAAGGAAAAAAGTCATAGCTTGTCCAACCTCTCCTTATAACACAGTCCCTTGACTCCTGGGAACATTCTTGTATATTTCTTCTGCACTCTTTCCAGTTTAATAACATCCTTCCTATAGTAAGGTGACCAAAACTGAACACAATATGGAGGAACCGCGATTATCCCAATATTGGATTATCCGGTGACGGAGAATTTAGCCCAATTAATCAGAGATCACAAACCCACAGATTGGACTGAGAACTGACAAGGATTTATTTAATAAACACCGATATTGTGGAAGAGACTTGACTCCACTGAAACAGCCACTGACAAGCTGCTCAGAAGGAACCACAGCTTCTTTCCCGAACAGAGAATACAGTGCAGTTTTATACCCTTAAAACAATAAAGTGTGAATTATGAGACAATGGTGTGAATTCTACCAAAAAGAGAAATAAACTTCATTAATTGAAGAGATTCAAGTGCCTGGTGTCTAACAATGAGTTTCTTAATTTACTCAGGAGATTCCGATCCTTGGCTGGAGTAGGTGTTAGTGGATTTCATCCTGGAGTTTGTACTGTTGAGGGGGCAAGCGAAGTACCTTTGGTGCCTCTTTGTCTGGGTACCCTTTGTGAAGGCTTGACTCCTAATGGGAGCAGCTGAGCCCAGGGAGGCGCATTATCAGTTTATCTGAAGAAGTATATTCTCTTCGTCTGGGGCTGGATGAGTTATGTCCTGAAGTATGTATGATGTCTGGGGTGGCTGGTTTCGCCAATTTGAGGCATTGTGAGTAGGCTTATTGGATAAGTGCAGACATTTTGTATTGTCTGTTTTGTGGCCATGTCATGGGGAAGGCGGGACCTGTATATTGCCCCACATCTGGCAACATTACAAGGTACTGATGTTTGGCTAGACTATGTTATCTGGCATTCGATTAACCGAATGAAATACTTCCCGCCTGTGTTCTTTGGATAATAGAGGTGCCTGTGAACTCCCAAGTCAGCCTCACCAACATTCTGTACAACTGCAACATAACTTCCCACATTCTATACTCAGTGCCCTAACTAATGAAGGCCAGTGTGCCAAAAGCCTTCTTCACTGCCCTGTCTACCTGTGACTTCACTTTTAACTCAGAAGATAGCAAACCTGCAGGGGCTTACTGAAATAGAGAGCGACAGTACCCTTGAGGGACTTTAAAACAAATATGTAAGTTTTAAAGTTGAGCTGCTGTTCAGCCAGCAGTCAGCACAGACCAGTGTCCATACTGGTGTTGGGTGAACGATATTTAGTGTGGGAGCAAAATTTTGGATGACATCAAATTTATGAAGGCCAAAATAATCAGCCACAGGAGTGTGTTAGAATTGTTATTGGCCAGACCAACCTTGTCAAAATATTCAGAAGATATTCTAGATGCAAACCTTTACTTAATTTTAAAAGTAAATATCTAGAGTTCTGTTCCAGATGCAGGTGGATTGGTTAGCCTACTGGACTTAAAGCAAAATACAAATTATTCATCCACCATTGTTAAAATACAGTAAAAGAAAAAAGAAATTGGAATACCTTAACTCTACTGGAAAATTTAACCAAATAATAGATACAGTAACTATTACTAATTAACTGTTCCAATATAGCGACATCCATGAACACACCCTTGGCAAAAGGCAAATCAGAAAATAGATTGTCTCACAGGCAGTTCTCCAATCCAGGAGAAAAAAACATTAAAGGGCAAGTCTGAGAGAAAGAGAGAACTCCAGCTTTCAGCTGTAGTAAAGAGAGATGTGGCAGCTTTTCACAAACCAAACAGCTTTTGCTACTGAAAAGCTAAAAGATGACAGATCCTGGGTCTATAGGAGTTTGACCACACCCTGCTTCCATTGTTCCAACTTCCCCAAAAAAACCAGGCTATTTACCTTTATGGGCTGTTCAACTGGACAATTTGTCACCTCTGTCTTAAATCAGCTCTTTTTTTTTTAAAAAAAAGGGACAAAATAACCCCTTAAAGCCACCATGTCATCACAGTTGTCAAATCCAGAGATATATAGGTTTGAATAAGGTTTCAGCAGCATTTGAGGTAAGGGAATTGTAGAATCGAGTGATGTTATTGCAATAGGAAGAAGATAGTCTTAATGACTATGCAAGTGATGTCCAGTTTGTGAATACATTGATTCAACCTTGTATAGTTACCAGAGATATCAATTGAGCTGAGAAATTAAATTTGTAGCAGGAACCAAAATGACAGTGTCAGTCTTTAATAAGGAAATAAAGTTATGCTCAACCATTTATTGAAAACAGTCTGATATTTAGCAATAGTAGAAGATTAAAAAAAGGTGGTGGTGAGGTTAGTATTGGTGAGAGACAGCATGCAGATAACTAATAGGAGGAGACAAGGAAACACTGGCCAACAGCAGAGGTGACTGTGGGAGCAGGAAGAGAATGATAATGCAATCCCATCTGACTGGGTAGTGCGTGAGTTGTTAGAGTGGGATGGCGTGGTCAACTATGTCAAAGGCTGCCAACAGATTAAAAAGGACATGAAGGAAAATATCACCTTTGTTCCAGTCATATTGGATATCATTTGACTTTTGTTAAATCCCTTTCAGAATTGTGGCCTGGGCAAAAACCTGAATGGAGTGATTCCAATAACAAGCTCTGGGAAAGATGGAAATGGCAATTAATGGTTAACGTTGGAGCAGAAAAGGATGTTGGAGGTGATGGTTTACAATGATGGCTGGGATCCAGGATTAGATCTTTTTGAGGAGAAGGATGATGGTGGCAGATTTAAAGCAGCAGACAGAACTTGAGCAGAAAGGACCATTAGCGAAAGTGGCTGCTGCAAGTATGGGGAAGTATTTTTTGTAAGGAGAGGGCCGATGGGCCTGTCCTGCACTGTAATGTTCTATGAGTCCTTTCTCTATGGTATTTCTTCCATCTCTTTTGCAGGAGAACAATGTTTTGGCCAGTCTTCCACCCACCCACACATCTCTCCAATATCAAAACCGTGATACAGAGTAAGTATCTTAACACCGATGAGAAATCTCTTACTGTCACTATGCACCATTCAATAGCAATATCCAGCACATTTAGTGGCTTGAATAACCACTGATTCAGATGGACAGGAGCAGCATGGTGGCTCAGTGGTTAGCACTGCTGCCTCACAGTGCCAGGGACCTGGGTTCAATTCCCGCCTCATTCTCTGTGTCTGTGTGGGTTTCCTCTGGGTGCTCCGGTTTCCTCCCACAATCCGAAGATTAGATTAGATTACTTACAGATTACTTTTTTTTTAAGATTAGATTAGATTACTTACAGTGTGGAAACAGGCCCTTCGGCCCAACAAGTCCACACTGACCCGCCGAAGCACAACTCACCCAGACCCCTACATTTACCCCCTACTTAACACTATGGGCAATTTAGCATGGCCAATTCACCTGACCTGCACATCTTTGTGACTGTGAGAGGAAACCGGAGCACCCGGAGGAAACCCACGTAGACACGGGGAGAACGTGCAAACTCCACACAGTCAGCCGCCTGAGGCGGGAATTGAACCCGGGTCTCTGGCGCTGTGAGGAAGCAGTGCTAACCACTGTGCCACCGTGCCACCCATTAAGATGTGCAGGTCGGATGAATTGGCCATGCTAAATTACCCATAAGTGCATTAGTCAGGTGAAAATATAGAGTAGGCGAATGGGTGGGTTACTGTTTGGAGGGCCAGTGTAGACTTGTAGGGCCAAATGCCTGTTTCCATACTGTAGGGAACCTGATCTAATTACTTTACACTGTGTGTGTGAAATAAGTCAGTGGCCAACTGCCTGATTTGTTAATACCTGTGAATTTCAAAATGTTGAGCAATGCATGCAGAACTGCCATCTACCCCAGTGTTTTTTGCTATAATTATGAAAGACTTGTATATTTAATGTCTGCTCTCTGTCTGAATCAGTGATTGTTCAAGCCACTTATAGCTTGGAGCCACAATGAAAATTCATTGATGTCTAATGGGTACTGTAAGCTCATGCATTCCTTGTGTGCATTTTTCCAATCTGATATTTTCTTGCGATGCAGTGGTAATATCTCTACCCCTGAATTGAGAGACCCGGATTCAAGTCCCACATGCTTCAGCAGTGTATAATAACCTCCTCTAACTAGGTTGATTAGGAAAATAGTTCTGATGTTCTGCATTTTGTCTTGCCTGTTTCCATGTTCGCCAGACTGGTCCAATGTTGTAACAAATGGCTAGTGTTCTGAGGGATCTCTCTTCAACCCTGCATGGTTTCTCTTAGGTTTCAAGCATGTTGAGGAACTGATGCTTATTTCAACTGAGATTCACTCAAGTATTTAGTCCAGAAAGTAAATTTTCCTAGAACCCTCTGCAACTACGTCTCTGGAGACACTTGTAAACCAAATTGTTTATTTTGTACAAATATGCAACTGAACAGCAATACATTTGCATACAGAGTTTAAAAATTTCCCTCTATTACTAGGAGACCAAAACTGCACACAGTACTCTAGGTGTGACCTCACCAAGGCTGCAAAGCATCTTTACTCAAATCCCCTCACAATGAAGGTCAGCATGCCATTAGCTTTCCTCAATGCTTTCTGGACCTGCACGCCAACATTCAGCAACTGTTCCATTATGACAACCAGGTCTTGTTGCACCTCAGCTTTTCCTAAACTGCTACCACTCCGATGATAATCTGCCTTCCAGTTTATTCCACCTGAGTGGATAACCTAAATTTATCCATGTTGTATTTGCCCACTCAGCCAGTCTTTCCAAGTCACCCTGCAGCCTCTTAGCATCCTCCTCACAATGCACACTTCCACCCAGCTTGGTGTCATCTGCAAATATGGAGATATGGCATTCAATTCCTTTGTCCAAATCGTTACCGTACATTGTGAACAACTGAGGAATCCACACTGAACCCTGCAGTATCCCGTCACCCAACCTGTTACTCTGAAAAGGACCCATTATTCCAATTTTCTGTGAACAGGCTCTCCATCCAAGTCAATAGTTATCTTCGGAATATCTCCGAAGAATACCTCAAAAGGATTCAGTGTCCCTTCTTCAGAACTGATTTGTAGCTAAGAAATATTTGGTGCACATGCTGGAGAAGAGAGTTGGGGCTGGGTGATCGTTTTTACCATCAGACTGTAGATTTTCCCCAAGTTCGTTGCTCACTCTGCATTTCTACCCTCCCCCCAATTCGTGTGGAGTAGGCGACATTTGTGAGCAGCAAACACATAAGTAAACTAAATTGAGTAAAGTGCAGATAAATCGCTGCTTCACCTGAAAGATGCATCTGGAGTCTTGAATCATGAAGGGACGGGAAGTAAACTGGCAGTAAACAACCTTCTTTGATTGCATGGGAAGGTGATGTAGGGATATGGGGATGTTAGTGTGTCCCATAGGGAACAGTCCTTGTGGAAGGCTGACAAAGGAGGGAACGGGAAAATGTCTGGTGGTGGCATCTTTCTGGAGGTGGTGGAAATAGCTGATTATGATCCTTAGGACTTTGGTTTGGCCAAGACCACACTTGGAATATTGAGTCCAGTTCTGTTCACCCTATTATAAGAAAGATACGGAGGATTTGGAGAGGGTGCAATGTAGGTTTACCAAGATGCTGCCTGGACTGGAGGACTTGTCTTACGAAGAGAGGTTGTCTAAGCTCGAACTTTTCTCTCTGGAGAGAAGGAGGAAAAGAGGTGACCTGATCGAGATGTACAAGGTAATGAGAGGCTTGAATAGAGTCAATAGCCAGAGACTTTTTCGCCAGGGCAGGATTGACTGGCACGAGGGGTCATCATTTCAAGATATTAGGAGGAAGGCGAAGGGAGTCGAAGGGTGGGTCAGTAAATTTGCAGATGATACGAAGATTGGTGGAGTTGTGAATAGTGAAGAGGGCTGTTGTCGGCTGCAAAGAGACTTCGATATGATGCAGAGCTGGGCTGAGGAGTGGCAGATGGAGTTCAACCCTGCCAAGTGTGAGGTTGTCCATTTTGGAAAGACAAATAAGAATGCGGAATACCCTCACTTTAGGAAAGGTGTGGAAGCTTTGGAGAGGGTGCAGAGAAGATTTACCAGGATGTTGCCTGGAATGGAGAATAGGTCGTACGAGGATAGGTTGAGAGTGGAACTTTTCTCGTTGGAACGGCGAAGGATGAGGGGTGACTTGATAGAGGTTTATAAGATGATCAGAGGAATAAATAGCGTAGACAGTCAGAAACTTTTTCCCCGGGTGCAACAGAGTGTTACAAGGGGACATAAATTTAAGGTGAAGGGTGGAAGGTATAAGGAAGATGTCAGGGGTGGGTTCTTTACCCAGAGAGTGGTGGGGGCATGGAATGCGCTGCCTGTGGGAGTGGTAGAGTCAGAATCTTTGGTGACCTTTAAGCGGCAATTGGATAGGTACATGGATGGGTGCTTAAGCTAGGACAAATGTTTGGCACAACATCGTGGGCCGAAGGGCCTGTTCTGTGCTGTATTGTTCTATGTTCTATCTAAGGCATAGAGGAGATGTCAGAGGTAGGTTCTTTACACAGAGAGTTGTGAATGCATGGAATGCTTTGCCAGCGGTGGTGGTGGAAGCAGAGTTATTAGGGACATTTAAGCGACTGCTGGACATGCACATGGACAGCAATGAAGTGAGGGATGCGTAGGTTAGGTTATTTTATTCTAGATTAGAGAGAATCCTCCGCACAACATCGTGGGCTTTACCGAAAGGGTGTGGAAGCTTTGGAGAGGGTGCAGAGGGTTCTCCAGGATGTTGCCTGGTACGGAGGGCGCTAGCTATGAAGAGAGGTTGAATAGGATTATTTTCATTAGAAAGACGAAGGTTGAGGGGGGACCTGATTGAGGTCTACAAAATCATGAGAGGTATCAACAGGGTGGATAGCAAGAAGCTTTTTCCTGGCATGCGGAACCATATTACTAGGGGTCACGAGTTCAAAGTGAGAGGGGAAAAGTTTAAGGGAGATATGTGTGGAAAGTTGTTTATGCAGAGGCTGGTGTGGGTCTGGAATGTGTTGCCAGTGGAGGTGGTACAGGCGGGAACGATAGCGTCATTTAATATGCATCTAGACAGACACATGAATGGGCAGGGAGCAAAGGGATACAGATCTTTAGAAAATAGGCGGCAGGTTTAGATAGAGGATTTGGATCGGCGCAGGCTTAGAGGGCTGAAGGGCCTGTTCCTGTGCTGTAATTTTCTTTGCGCTTTGAATGTGAATGCTGGTATAGTGGAAAGTGAGGACCAGAGGACCCTGGACACTACTCAGGGCACTATCAACTAGAGTAGCAGGGAATCCTTGTTTGAGGAAAAAGGAGGAAATTTCTTAGGTCCCTGAGTATGGAAAATGGCATCATCAGAAAAGATGTGACGAAGACCTAGAATCTGGCAGAATGGAATAGACTCTTTACAGGAAATGGGATGTGAGGATGTATAGACAGACTGAGCGACTGCTTTGCGGAACATCTGTGTTCTCTGCAAAAATTATCTAGAGCTTTTGATTTCCTGCCACTTCAACACTTCACCATGTTCTCTGGACAACATTTCGGTCTTGGGTTTGCTGCAGGACTCCAGTAAAGCTCAGCTCAAGTTGAACAAACAGCATCTCATTATCCACTTAGAGTTCTGAAGGCTGCAGAGTCTCTATCGGGTTCAACAATTTTAGGACCTGAGCACTTTCTTCCATGTTCTTTCCCCAATCCCACACATCAAGCCTTGTTGTCACATGTGTTGCATTCTCTACAGCCAAGCGATTTTCACCCACTAATGGTTCCTATTTACAGCTTTTCTTTCTCTCGGCTCGCATTTATCCATTATTTGTCTGGTTAATTACTGTTCTTCCTCTGGGCTCTATGTCCGTCTATTGGTTAACTCCATCCCCTTCCTGACTTAACCCTTTCCTTGCTAGAATCACTTCTGAAGAAGGGTCACTGGATGTGAAGCATTGACTGTTTTGTCTCTACATAAGCTGCCAAACCTGCTGAGTTTCTGTAGCTATTTCTGTTTTTGTTTCTGTCAGGATTCAATGCCATGACTATGACTCTCAATCAAATGAATCCAGTTGTAACGTGATTTTGAGTATGGTACATCTGCACAAATAGACTGGCAGAAAACTATGACAAATTGGTCCTGCAACTCAGATGATACTACTCAGTGCTGTCTACCATTTGTATTCGCAGAATCAGTTCAAAACTTGCAATGGGTACTGCTTAGATACTGGCTTTGAGAGCCCGGGAGCGGTCAAGCATCATCCACTTGTGCTTCTAATGAGTTAGGAGGAACTCTTGATCTTCAGGGATTCACATTGAGATGACTTAAAAATGTGACACATTTTGGATAATAAGGTTACTGGTCAACCTTAGTTTCCAAAACTGACTTTTCAGTCTCTCATTTGAATAAACAGTGTGCAAATCAACTGTTTGAGAATCACACCCAGAGAGTGACCCAAGCAGCACCTGATCAAGATGGTAGGTGACATCCCTGTCTCATTGGCTCCACGTGTGCCATGTTTAATGAATTGAATTTAACTGAATTTATTGTCCTATTTACAGAGGCACAGTGAAAAGCTTTGTCTTGTGAACAATACAGGCAGATAAATAGCATAAATAATTAAATAATAAGTAAACAGCATCAAAATCCAAAACACAGGTACAGGCAGATGCTCAAGAGTTTGAGAGTCCATTCGGTACTCTAACAACAATTGGGTAGAAACTGTTTCGAAACCGGCTGGTGCGTGTGTTCAGGCTTCTGTACCTTCTCCCCAATGGTAGAGGTTGTAGAAAAGCACTGGGATGGATCTTTGAGAATGTTGGCAGCCTAGTAGATGTACACTCTAGATGGGAGATTGGCCTTTGTGATTGTCCAGGCCAAGTTCACCACTATCTGTAAACATCTCCGATCTTGAATGATACAGTTGCTGGACCAGGTGGTAATACATCCAGACAGAATGCTCTTGATGGCATACCTACAAACATTGGCAAGGGTATTTGCTGTCATGCCAAATTTTATCAGCTGCCTGAGGAAGAAGAGACATTGTTGGGCCTTTGTAACCAGTGCGTCCACATGAAGAGTCCAAGAAAGGTTGTTGTGGATGACCGCTCCCAGGATGACTCTCCACTCGTTCCACCTCTATGCTGTTAATGTGTAGGTGGACATGAGTAACATCCCGCCAAAAGTCAATAGTGAGTTCCTTGGTTTGACCGGCATTGAGAGCTAGGTTGTTCTCAGTACACCATATTTTCAGGTTGTCCACCTCCTATTGGTAGTCTGTTTCGTTGCCATCTTTGTATAACCGAAGTAGCATCTGCTTAATACGTTCACTTTTGACATCTCAATTTAGAGGTTATATGGCCTTTGAAGTTCTAGTGATTGTTCAAAAGGGCGATTTGGAGAATGATTGAACTGAGATATGACAAAATTGGGTAAACACGGATTATATTCTCTGCCATATCACACGATCACATCATTGAATCTTGGTTTGGACAGGGAATAATTCTAAATCACAGACAATTTTTTTTAGCTTTAATTTTTAGGTTTTAATAAAAGACTATATTGAAATCCAATATAGTGTAATTTGAGGTTTTGCAGAATGTTTTCCCTTTTCTATGTTTTCCTGGTGTTATGCATTTTGCATATCTTATTCCATTTTTTCTACAGAAACATGTACAAAATAATTTATTGTTTTCCCCTGAATATTTCATAATCATATTTGCTGATTGTCATTCTTTGCTTTGTTACAGATTAATTGTGGCACTGTCAGTGACTCTGGGCATGTTTCTAATTGAGCTGCTGGGCTTCTTCTCTGGTGTTTCCATGTTCAACAGCACCCAGAGTCTCATTTGTATCCTTCAGGCATCTTTAGGACTAAGATTAAAAGTGTCCTTGAATGTTTGCAACACTGCCATCTCCTGTCAACTTTCCATTTTGTAATTGTACATACTGAGGGATTATAGTGTGAAAATAAGATTAACATTTTCTGTAACTGTCTGTTTAAAGATGTGTATAATTTATTGTGAGCTTTTGTCTTCTGTCTTTAAGGGAAGTTGGAGTTGTTACAGTTTTAATTTTATCCTGTGGCTTTAAAAGGGGCCATGTTTTGAAAGGTTCAGACCTGCTGTTTGGACTTGGGCTTATGACCAACCTTACTACCTTGAATTCATCATAATCAGAGAGAGAGTCCATGGTGTATCGATGACATCAGGATTGTGTTGGCATAAGTTAACACAATTGGTTGAAGAGTATGGAGAGTACAAATAGTTGAACATTATTTAGCAATATTGGCACAATGTGTCAGTGGGACATCTTGTACCAGAGGTATTGCTGTGTCGCTCACTGCCAAGTTTCAGGGTTTCAGTGGTTTAGTTATTGTAGCAGATGCCAGAAATAGTTGGTACACCCCATGAGTCTGAAGGGGCATCTCATGTCGGGTTTGTCCTACATGATAGACTAGAACTTTTAAAAAAGCTTTATTTATTTGTTTATTTATTTCATAATTTGTTTATCTATTTATTTATCTTTTTCAAGCCTTTATTCATATTCCACCACCAGGAACAAAGAAACACTCAAGTGGTCAGTGACAAGCAGTGCCTTTCTCATCAAAGGGCAATGCTCAAATGATCAATCAGTGAAGGGGGGGGGATAGGGAATAAATCGAAATAGAATTGATGGGAGAGATAAAACACTCCAGACACCACGGTGCCCACCTCTCTCTGAAAACCTAGAGGGTATTGGTAGACACCACATGCTCCTTCTCCAGGGACACCTGGGTCTGAATGTAACCATGGAAGAGGGGCAGCCAATTAAACTTCTAGTTTTTTTTTTAGATTAGATTACAGTGTGGAAACAGGCCCTTCGGCCCAACAAGTCCACACCGACCCGCCGAAGCGAAACCCACCCATACCCCTACATTTACCCCTTACCTAACACTACGGGCAATTTGGGAGAACGTGCAAACTCCACACAGTCAGTCGCCTGAGTCGGGAATTGAACCCGGGTCTCTGGCGCTGCGAGGCAGCAGTGCTAACCACTGTGCCACCGTGCCGCCCACATTAAACTTTTTTTCTTTTCAAGAAATACCAATTTACAGGGGAAAGGGACTGCTAGATGAATCCTCAAACCCCAACGTACAACCAATTCACAGGGAAGACACACCTCAAATCCCACCTTATCGCAAAGGAAACAGTAACACACACTCATACAAGACAGTCCAATCAACCGAACAACAAAACAGTGCATGGAATACAGACACCACTGGCAACCCAGCAAACCACGTCTCTCCCATCTTCTGGCCGCAAGGCAGCCTGCCTCTACACCCTTCTGGCTCTCACTCCACCCAATGCGCTTTCTGGCTTATCCTGGTTATATATTTTATTCCTCCTCTTTACCCCCACACTACCGCCAAACTGCTGTAATGCTTACATTTTCCCCAGCACCCATGTTGTATGTGTGCAGGTGTGAGACACAGTGAAAGACAACAGGTGAATCTTTTTTCAATTTCCACCACCAGGAGGAAAGGAAACACCAGGGTAGCCAGTGACAACACAGTGCCCTTCTCATTAAAGGGCAATGCCCAAGTGATCAAAAAGTGAAGGGGGGATAAGGATTAAATCGAAATCGAATTCAAGGGGGAAATAAAACACTCTACTCACCACGGTGCCCACCTCTCTGTGAAAACCTAGAGGGTATTGGTAGACACCACATGCTTCTTCTCCAGGGACACCTGGGCCAGGAAGAGGGGCAGTCAATTAAACTATTTTTATTGTGGTAAATGGAATCAATCAGACCGAGCAAAGAAATTGGTCCTCAGGCCAGACTTAAATATTCAGCTAATGTGCCTCCACAGGTAGAACACCTAACAGAATCATTAGATTTTGGGCCATTTGGCTGAAAGACAATAGTCAGGAGAAAGCCGATTGCCGGAGGAAGGTACATAATGTCTTTGCTCCATGGAATGGTGTTCTAAATTTCTCTTGTGTTCTTTGGCCATTAGCTTGGCAATATCAACATACTGAAAACATTTAGTTGCCAGTTTTTCAAATTGTTATGGAGTATTGTATTCCAAACATGGTCTTTCCAAATGTGCTCCAGAAGGTTAGTCAAACAAATGTCTGAATCCAGGTTTCTGTATATGATGCAGTGTTCTCTATCTGAAAAACATAGAGTTGGCCAGCTACTTTCAGTGGTGTGTCTATTGCCATGCAGTACCCCACTATTTGTAGCACAAGGTGAATTTCTGCTTTTGCCATTCAATAGCCATCTTCCCATGGGACTGTGCAGTGAGAGATAGGGGCTTATTTAATCCGTTGCAGTAAAATAGCAGGCAGGCCATTATCTAAGGAGATGTTATAAGGAAGCTAAGTAGTGAAGAATCAACATTTCAGCATCAAAAACAGAAATTGCTGGAAAATTTCAGCAGATTTGGCAGGATCTGTGGAGAGAAATCAGCGTTAACATTTCAGGTCATGTGATCATTCAGAACTGATCTGATTACTATTTTATACCATATTTGGAAACTTGTGGAACTACCAAATTCTTGAATTTTGAGCTTGTCAGGATTTAATTTAGTTATTGGCTGCATGAGGTAGTCTTCTGAGTGTCACTTCTGATGTATAATTGCAATTAAACTTTATTCAAGTTGAGATCTTAGAGGATATTGCATATCAAAGTTGCAACTTTCCTCAACCATACACCAAAGATTGCCTAGGCACGAAACAGACAAAAAAAATTAGCAGAAACTTGTTGTGTCGGTACTCCCTTTCAATTGATTCAAAATTTCCTCTGAGGATAGTAGGCTACATCTCCATGTTGCACTGCCATCATGCTGGCAAGGGGAATGTGGTGAACCGTGTATGTGTGTTGCTGATCTGTTAGGGAAGTACTTCAGATCAGTCAATTCCAGCTAATGCAATAGGTCATGGGTTTATGACTCCATTGACAAACCAGCTATGTTTTTTTTTGTAATTTTGTACATGAAGACCCCCTAATCCCTCGGTGCTGCAGCATTCTGCTGTCCTTCTCAGTTAAAGTATCGGCTTCTTTTGTCTTCCTACCAAAATGTATAATCTCACATTTCCCATATTATATTCCTTCTGCCAAATTTTTAGACCACCTGACTATCCTGTCTATATTCCCCTGTAGCTTATTTGTATCATCCTTCTCACTTGCTTTCTCATCTCTGTTCATGTCATCTGCAGACCTGATGATAGGACATTCACTTTCTGCATCCAAGTCATTAACATGTAATGCAAATAACTGTGTCCCCAGCACTGATCCTTGTGGCAGTCCACTAGTAACAGCTCACTAAGTTGAAAATGTGCTCTTTATCCTAACTGTTTGTCTTCTTTTAGTTAGCCAATTCTCTGTGCAAATATCCTACCCCCAAAACTGTGAGCTCTTTGTATGGTATCTTATCAAATGCCTTTTGGAAATCCAACATATTACACCTACGGTTCTTCTTTATCTATCCTGCTTATTAGCTCCTCAAAGAACTCTTAATAAATTTGTTAGGCATGATTTCCCTCCTTCTTCATGAAGCCATGTTGACTGTGCATCGCCAGATATTGTAATTTTAAATTATCTGCTATTATGTCCTTTCTTATAGAGTCATAGCATCATAACAGCACAGAAACAGACACTTTGGTCCAATCAGACCATGCCAAACATAATCCCAAACTAAACTAGTTCCACATGCCTGCTCCTAGCCCACATCCCTGGGGCGACACAGTGGCTCAGTGGTTAGTACTGCTGCCTCACAGCACCAGGGTCCCAGGTTTGATTCCAGCCTCGGGCGACTGTGTGGAGTTTGCACATTCTCCCCATGTCTGCGTGGGTTTCCTTCGGGTGATCCGGTTTCCACCCACAGTCCAAAGATGTGCAAGTCAGGTGAATTGGCCATCCTAAATTGCCCATAATGTTAGCTGCATTAGTCAGAGGGAAATGGATCTGGGTGGGTTACTCTTCAGAGGGTAAGTGTGGACTCGTTGGGCTGAAGGGCCTGTTTCCACACTGTAGGGAATCTAATCTAAACTTTTCCTATTAATGTATCCATCCAAATGTCTTTTAAACATTGTAATTGTACCTGTATCCATCACTTCCTCAAATTCATTTCACATGCGAACCACCTTCTATGTCAGAAGACTTGCCTCATGTCTCACCTTAAAATTGTGCTGTCTCGTCTTGAAATTCCCCATTTTGGGGAAAAGATAACTACCACCAACTCTATCTGTATCTCTCATTATTTTATAAACGTCTTTCGGACTCATAACATTTTGCCAATATCAGCTATTAAGCTAGCTGGTCCACAGTTACCTGTTTTATTGTCACCTTCCCCGTTCTGAATTAGGTTGTCACATTGACAGTTTTCCCTTCCTTTAGGACTTTTCCAGAATTCAAGGATTCTTGAAAGATTAATATCAGCATATCTCCTATCTCTGTACCAACTTCCTTTCATATCCTTGGATACAACCTGTGAAGTACAGAGGTATTTTTAGCTCTGAACTGTATCAAATTAGCTAATACTTTTCTCTAGCAATAGTTGTCTTATTGGACGTAATGAATTTGGCTAATGGTACTTTTGGGAAGTCAGGCTGTTACTGTACCTGAGCAGTCTTCGGCTCTTTCCTATTAATTATCTGTCAGCTATTGGAACACATGCCAGTGCCTCAGTAACTCTTCTCTTCTTCCTCTTTGAACAATGGCCGTGCAGTACATACTGGTGGATATTTGCTTTCTGCAGGTAGGTCATATACCATGTTCATTGTGTATGCGAACCATTTTCACTAGAAATTTAGCCAGTCTAAATCAGTTACATTACAGTTAGCGGCCTCTATTCCTCACAACATACCAGTTTCTGAAACTTTTTCCCCAAAACTGTACTCAGCATTTGTGAAAGTACATTGCAAACATTTTAAATAGAAAATTGCAAAAAGTGATAAGATTCAACTTTCTGCCACACAGCACGTTCCAGTCATTGGTGTCTCAGCACAACTGCAATACTGCTGATATCTGTCAATAAGGGATATTCTGATTTATGTTGAGAGTGTGGTGCTGGAAAAGCACAGCAGGTTAGGCAGCATCCGAGAAGCAGGAAAATCGACGTTTCGGGCAAAAGCCTTTCATCAGGAATGTCCAAACGGATGCTGCCTGACCTGCTGTTCTTTTCCAGCACCACACTCGTGACTCTAATTTCCAGTATCTGCAGTACTCACTTTCGCCTGCAGTAAATGTGCCTACTCTGTGAAGGGAAAGAGGGTATTTTAATAATGAATAAAGTCCCAAAGGAAAAATGCACTGATACAGGTAGCGAGAGACACGTGAAGGTGATATATCACAGATGAAATAATGGATTCCTGGAGGGACAACTCTAAAGCCCAAATTGATTGAATTTTTAAGAATGTAACCAAAATGATTGATGAAGGTAGAGTGGTACATATTGTCGATGTGAACTTTCGCAAAGCCTTTGACAAGGTTCTGCCTGGTAGACTGATTAGTAAAGTTAGATCATAGGGGATTCAGAAGCAGCTTGACAGTCACCCTCCAACAGAAAAGAGCAGAGAGACATCACTGAGGAACGTGCAGAGAGAAGTTGGCTCATTCATTATATGACAATACTGTCCCTTTAAAAATGTTATTTTTGTTTTTTTGGAGAGGTATTGTAAAAGGAGAAGTGCTAAAAAGTCTAATTTAACAATGGAAGTGGAATGGCCAGTTCCCACAGTTCAGGTTTTTTTCTAGTTTGTGATTCCAGGAGAGTTGCAAGCTTCAGTAAAGAATCCCTCTGACTTTGTTTGAAATTTTTCTCTGGATGTTGTTCTTTCCAGCCTGTAAGAATCTATGTTTGTTCCAATACAGTAACATCCCATAAATACAAAGATCGGTTAAGTTTTCCAATGGTTGTTATCCTAAATTCTTTCTTTTGTTTCAACTATAATGTTTAAATAAATTCTGTTTTGCTTAAAGCTGAGCCGTTTTACTAGTTGCATCACATCTGGGGCATTCAGATTGCATCTTCCTTTAAAATAAGAAAACGTTAGGGTCTAGTCTACCTTCTTAAAATATTTTGGGGAGGGGTTCTGGCTGGGTCCATAACAACCACAACTGAACAGCAGATCAGGGAAGAACATGTCAAGGAATCTATGTTTGTTCCAATACAGTAACATCCCATAAAATTTGTTAGAAAATTTGTTGTAGCCTAGAAGCTACCTGTTTGTAAAGATTGCATTGTAATTTAAGTTATCAGTTAATTAGAAATTACTGACAAAATATTTTGAGAGGGATTGCTATTGTGATGGAAGTGCTGCTGGTTGGTCTAAATGCGGGCTTAGGTGAATACCTGGCTGCAGTTATTCTGTTTTTGAGATCAGGAAAGAAATGGTGTTGGATCTCTTGAATAGGTCAATAAGTTCCAAGGCCCCAACAGGATCTACCTCCAATTGTTGAGAGAGGCAAGATTATTGACACCTTGACCAAGATCTTTTTATCCTTGCTTGCAATTGGAGAGGTTTTGGAGGACTGGCGAGTTGCTAATGTTGTTCTTCTGTTCAGGAAGGGAAGTAGGGTAATCTAGTAATCTAAACATCAGTGAGTCTCTCATTTGTGGTTGAGAAGCTATTAGAGGGAATTCTTAGGAATGGAATTTATGCACAACTGGAAAAGCATGGCTTGACTAGGGGCAATCAGCATGGCTTTGTGTGGGGCAGGTAATGTCTGACCAACGTAATTGAATATTTCAAGGAGATGACAGGTAGAGGAGTGAATATCTTACATGGATTTTAGTAAGGCTTTCAACAGGGTCTCTCATGGAAGGCTCCTCCAGAAGATTAAGATGCGGGATCCATAGTGATTTGGCCACTTAGATTCAGAATTGGCTTGCCGGTAGAAGACGGGGGCAATAGTGGAAGGGTGTTTTTCTGGCTGTAGGTCTGTGATTAGTGGTGTCCTAGACGCATCCGTACTGATGCCTCTGCTATTTATAAATCAAAATGCAGATGGATGTGTTAATAAATTTGCAGGTGACACAAAGATCAGTGGAGTTGTGTATAGTGTGGTCAAAGGGTACAGCACAATACAAAATGATAGCAAAGGAACAGGCCCTAAGGCCCTCCAAGCCTACGGCGATCCAGATCCTCTGTCTAAACCTGTCGCCTATTTTCTAAGGAGAACTGTGACCAGCAGTGTTCTGCAGGGATGGCTGCTGGATCCACTGTTGTTTGTCATTTATATAAATCATTTGGGTGAGAATTTAGGAGGAAAAATTATTAAGTTAGTTTGTGGATGACACCAAAATCAGTGTTATAGTTGAAAGTATCTAAGATTACAAAGTGATCTTGATTAATTGGGCCAATGGGCTGAGGAGTGGCAGATGGAGATTAATTTTGACAAATGTGAGATATTGCACTTTGGTAAAGTGAACAAGGACATGACTTTTACAGTTTAATGTAGAGGTAGTACTGTAGAACAGAGAGACCTAGAGATTCAGGTATATAGTTCTTTGAAAGTTACTTCACAAGAAGACAGGGTGGTTAAGAAGACATTTAGTATTTAGCCTTAGTTGCTGAGATCATTGAATATAGGAGTTGGAACACTGTGTTGAAGTTGTACAGGACATTGGTAAGGCCACTTGTGAAGTACTATGTATAGTTCTGGTTTCCCTGCTATAGAAAAGATATTATTAAATTGGAGAATGTTCAGAAAAGATTTTCCAGGATGTTGCAGGGAGGGTTTGAGATATTAGGGGAGAATGGATAGGCTGGGACTTTTCTCACTGGAGCGTACAAGGTTGAGAAGTGACCTAAAAGAGGTTTATAAAATCATGTAGGGCATAAGGTGAATGGCAAAGGTCTTTTCTGGAGGGTGGGGGAGTTCAAAGGTTGGGGGCATCTTCTTAAGATTAGATTCCTTACAGTGTGGAAACAGGCCCTTCAGCCCAACAAGTCCACACCAACGCTCCAAAGAGTAACCCACCCAGACCCATTCCCCATATATATCCCTAAAACTATGGGCAATTTAAAATGGCCAATTCACCTGGCCTGCACATCTTTGGACTGTGGGAGGACACTTCCAGACACTGGGAGAATGTGTAAACTCCACACAGACAGTTGCCCAAGGCTGGAATTGAATCTGGGTCCCTGGCGCTGTGAGGCAGCAGTGCTAATCACTGGGCCACCGTACCTGCCCCAGATGAGAGAGAAAAAATTAATTGGGACCTGAGGGGCCACTTTATCACTTAGAGGATGGTTCATATATGGAATGACCTGCCAGAGGAAGTGGTAGATGCTGGTACAGTTACAACATTTGGACAGGTACATGAGGAGGGAAGGTAAAGAGGGATATGAGCCAAAAACAAGCAAATAAAATAGTTTAGTTTGGGAAACTTGGTCAGCATTGATGAATTGCACTGAAGGTTCTGTTTCCATGCTGTATGACTTGAGGACAAACATTTGAAATTAAATATTACAGGAAATTCTATTGAACTTAACTTTTCTTTGTACAATACAATGTATTCAAGTAATTCAATAACTTTAGTATTTGTAATATTAATTCCATGCTAGTTCCACAGTGTTTCCAACCCCCTCAGTGCAACGTGGCCTTAGACCTTTCCCCATTGCACATTGCTGTTTGTGAATTGTGTGTTCACTGCTCATGTTGCAGAATAGTCAGTGAGTGTCTTTACTCAGTGCAGAGGTGTCAGAAGTGCCTGTGAGACATGAGGGTATCAGTGAGACCCTTGTCTCTTTCTCCTGTCTTCTCACACTCTTCCCCACCCCAGTTTAGGAATGTCACTAAGAATCAAACCTTCCAGTGTGTGCGCCAAGTGAGAACCCTTCTGCCTCCCTGTGTGGGTGTCAGTGAGATACGAGACACTCTTCCAATCCCACAATGGGAAGGGTCATCAAGATCCACTGAAAGAACAAAGTTGCTAAGTTCTTGTTCTCTTGACCAGCATTTCATTACAGCCTGTTCTACGTGAGGTGTTTCTTACAAACTGTCAATAGATTGCACCCTCTTTAAATTTTGATAACACACACAACTTATATATTGAATATTCTGGTAATGCTGAAAAGAAAAAAAGTAGAATGACTGGACAGCTTTTGAAGTTTAGTAATACAAACAAATGAGGTAGCTGACCAGATAGTACAACAGAGTGTTACAAGGGGACATAAATTTAAGGTGAAGGGTGGAAGGTATAGGGGAGATGTCAGGGGTGGGTTCTTTACCCAGAGAGTGGTGGGGGCATGGAATGCGCTGCCTGTGGGAGTGGTAGAGTCAGAATCTTTGGTGACCTTTAAGCGGCAATTGGATAGGTACATGGATGGGTGCTTAAGCTAGGACAAATGTTCGGCACAATATCGTGGGCCGAAGGGCCTGTTCTGTGCTGTATTGTTCTATGTTCTATAGTACAGGTCTGGTCAGCCTCCAAAACACCCTATGAACAAGCACACAACAGTCCATCAATCAAAAATTGACAATGTGTTTTCAAGTGTTGTGAGTACTTCCCTGAGGAATTAAAGCGTGACCTTGGAAACTTCTGCTGCTAAAGAAGATGAGTTTGGAGGTTTCTCCAGAGCAATTAGGATTAATCCAGTGGTAAAGAGGCCTGTTCTCATGTTGTGTGCACAGTTTCTACTACTGTTTAGACAGTTTGTCACCTTGAGGGAGGTTTCTTAATTTTGATCATTGCCTGATTGAGAGCCTGGAATTAAGACAAGAGGGATTCTGGGGGTCCAAAGGTGCTCTTAGCCCAGTAGCCATGCCCTACTCTATGGTGCCTCTGGTCGGCAGTTATCTGCAGGACTTTTGACACGCCAGTGTTTGATTGGCATATGGTTTGATGGGTTTTCACTGGAAGGTTCAGTGTGGATCCATTGTCTGACAAGATCTGCAATCCCTTGACAGCAGAAATCAGGCAAAACCAAGAAGTGTA
Source organism: Chiloscyllium plagiosum (assembly GCF_004010195.1). Lineage (NCBI taxonomy): Eukaryota > Metazoa > Chordata > Chondrichthyes > Orectolobiformes > Hemiscylliidae > Chiloscyllium > Chiloscyllium plagiosum. Next base: position 39,504,972 of record NC_057744.1, on the reverse strand, counting down.
GGGAAAATAAAAGAACAAACTGAAGGCAGCATTTATACACAGAGAATTATTGAACAGGCAAATGGATATAAATATAGCCAATATTGTATTAGCTAGCAAACGAGAGGTATAAGCTAGCATTTACAAAATTGAAGTTCAACATTGACCTAATGAAGGACATGGAATTCAACTATCCAGGTTTGAAATTATTTAGGATAGAGGAAGTAGTAATAATCAAAGACGCAGTTATAGAACTCAAAAATAGAAATGGTGCACAGAATATTTGATTGAATTAAAGAGTTAAAGGGGAGTGTTGATTAAGAGTTGTGGACGAAATATGACAGAAAAATTTGCAAAATGTCTGATTATTCAAAGATGGACAAAATTACAAGTAACAGCCATGGCAAATTCTCAAAGCAATAACATAAGTGACCTGTTAATCTGTTTTTGTGCAGTTAACTGACCTGGAAATGTTGGGAAAGACAATGAGGGCCATCCCTATTATTTGTTGATGTTGCTTTGACCTCTGACCTGCTCTCGACCTGTTCATTGAAAAATGTTGACTTTGTAATCAAACCTGCCTGCAACAAGGATGGTGCTGTTGTCTGGTGTACTGCCTATTGCCTTGCAGAGGATGAGGAAAGTGGGACACCATGACCCACCCACCAACATCAGGTTGTTGTTTCCATGACTATCACTAACCTCATCTCGTCTGGATCTCCCCCAGTCACAACCTCATAGCTCATAGTCGCTTACAGCCCCTTTCAACCTTCTTCCCAAAATTCACAAACAGGACTGTCCAAGCAGAAGCAATGTTTCTGATTGGTCCTGCCCCAGGAACTTATTTCTTCCTACCTTGATTTGACTTTTTTCTTGCCTCGTCCAGTCCCTTCCCACTTCCCACAATTTTTCTGAAGCTTTATGTCAGTTTCAAAGTTTCCAGTTTCCGAGCACCAGCTACCTCCTTTTTATTGAAGTGAAAACCCTCTAAACATTTCATCTCCTCTCCCCCTCCCCCCCCAAGAGTATGATCTTGAAGCTCACTGCTTCTTCCTTGAGAGACAACCTGAACCATAGAATCGCTATACTGTGGAAACAGGCTCTTCTGACCAACTGGTCCATACCAACCCCTCTGAAGAGTCGCCCATCCAGACCCATTCTCCTCCCCTATTCTCCTAACTAATGCATCAAACCTACACATCTCTGAACATTATGGGCAATTTAGCATGGCCAATTCACCTAACCTGCACATCTTTGGATTGTGGGAGGAGACCGGAGCACCCATGCAAACCAGAGGAAGCCCTGCAAACATGGGGAGAATGTGCAAACTCCACACGGACATGCACTCGAGGCTGGAATTGAACCTGGGTCCCTGGTGCTGTGAGGCAGCAGTGCTAGTCACTGTGCTGCCCCAGAACATTAGCCAAGTTCCTGATTAACAATCTAGTGATAATACAACTAGGCTCCTTCCCCCTTTCTCATTCACCAACCACTTCCACGTCTGCCTGAGTTTGTCCTCACTTTCAACAATTTCTCCTTTAATTTCTCTCACATTTTGTTCAGATCAACAATCAATGTATTTATCCACATGGACCCTACTTATGACTCTCTCTTTGTAAGGTACTTGGGTTACTCCTTGTTCGAGTTCTACTCAGGTCCCTCCCCAGATCTCTTTCTCTGGTACATTGATGACATCCTAAATTTGCAGAGTGCTGCTTCCTCTCTCATTTGGAATTGGAAAAATTTATAAATTTTACTTCCTATTTCCATCATTTCCTCACCTTCACGTAATCCATCTCTGACTCCTCCCTTTCCCTTCCTCAACAGCTCTGTTTCCATTTCTGGGGATCCGTTAAAACTTACTGACTGCCACAGTCCTCGTAGTCTGCATTCTTTAAGAACTCAGTTCCATTCTCCCAGTTCCTCTATCTCTGTCACATCTGTTTTGGTGATGCCACCTTCCACAGGTTGTGGCCTCAGAAATATCCATCTTCTTCCTGAACTGAGGATTCCTTGCTACCATGATCGACAGGCCCCTCAGCTATGTCTGATCCATTTCTCACACTTCTGACCTCGTGCTTTCTCTTCCCTTCCACGCGACAACAATGATATGTTTCCCTTGTCCTCACTTTCCACTCCATGAGCCTTCCCATCCAAAGGATATTTGAGCCACCATTTTGACCATCTCTGGTGACATGTCAAGATGAGACACATATTTCACAGCATTCCATAGGGATCATTACTTTGGGACACCCTGGTCCACTCCTCTTCCATTCCCAATACCACCTTGCTCCCCCATGGCACCTACCCATGCATTCAAACAGAAGGTACAACACCTGCCCATTTACCTCCCTCACTCACTTTCCAAGGCCCAAAACACATTGTCCAGATGAAGTAGTGATTTACCTGCAATTCATTCAATCTATCCTACAGTATCCACCGTTCACAATGTGGTCTCCTCTGCATTGGGGAGCCAAACACAGACTGGGCAACTGCTTTGTGGAACACTTCTGTGTAAAAATGACCCCGAGCTTCCAGTAGCCTGGCACTTCAACACACCATATGCCAACATTTCAGTTTCAGCCTGTTGTAATACTCCAATGAAATGCAAGCTGGAGGAATAACACCTCATCATTATCTCCTTGGGCACTTTACAGTCTTCAAGACTAAATATCAATGCAAAACCTGTGCCTACACCTCCACTTCCTCACCTCCTTCCAAGGCCCCAAAGGATCCTTCCAAATTTCTGTTGGATTTACCTGCACTTCCACCAATGTCATCTACCGTATCATTATACCCCATGTGGTCTCCTTCATATTGGGGAGACTGGACACCAGCTTGTGGATCATTTCAGGGAACATCTCTGGGACACCCGCACCAACAAACCCCACTGCGCCGTGGCTGAACACTTCAACTCCCCCTCCCACTCCAGCAAGGACATGCAGGTCCTGGGCCTCTTCCATCGACAAACCCTAACCACCTGACGCGTGGAGGAAGAATGCCCCATCTTCCGCCTTGGGACCCTGCAACCACATAGGATTAATGTGGATTTCACCAGTTTCCTCAGTTCCCCTCCCCCCACATTATCCTCGTCCCAAGCCTCAAACTCGGCACCTCCGTCTTGACCTTTCCGTCGCCTTTCCTATCTATTTGCTCCACTCTCCTCTCTGACCTATCACCTTCTCCCCCACCTTCATCTACCTTCTCAGCCCCATCCCTTCCCACTTATCTCTCAGCACCCCTGGCCCACAAGCCTGATGAAGTGCATATGCTGAAGCGTCAATTCACCTGCTCTTCAGATGCTGCCTGACCGGCTGTGCTTTTCCAGCACCACACTGTCGAGTCGGCGGCACGGTAGCACAGTGGTTAGCACTGCTGCTTCACAGCGCCAGAGACTCGGGTTCGATTCCCGCCTCAGGCGACTCTCTGTGTGGAGTTTGCACATTCTCCCCGTGTCTGCGTGGGTTTCTTCCGGGTGCTCCGGTTTCCTCCCACAATCCAAAAATATGCAGGTTAGGTGAATTGGCCATGCTAAATTGCCCGTAGTGTTAGGTGAAGAGGTAAATGTAGGAGAATGGGTCTGGGTGGGTTACGCTTCGGCGGGTCGGTGTGGACTTGTTGGGCCGAAGGCCTGTTTCCACACTGTAAGTAATCTAATCTAAAAAAGAGTCATACAATATGGACCAAGTTAACTTCGGCCAAGCGTATCCATGCAGATCATGTTTCCCAAACTAAACTAGTCCTATTTGCCTGCATTTGGCCCATATCCTTCAGAATCTTTCCTAATCGTGTCCCTGTTGAAATGTCTTTTAAATGTTGTAACTGTACCTGCATTTACAACTACTTCTGGCGGTTCATTCCATATGCACACCACCCTCTGTAAGAAGAAGTTGCCCCTTGGGTCATTTTAAAATCTTTCCGACTCACCTTAAAGCTATGCTCTCTAGTTTTGAACTTCCCTACCATAAGAATAAGAACTTTGCTATTCAACTTATCTAGCCCCTGATGATTTTATAAACCTCTATAACTCCACCTCTCAGGGAAAATAGGTCCCAGCCTATCCAGCTTCTCCCTATATCTTAAAACACCCCAGTCCCGGCTACATATAGAATCCCTACAGTGCAAATAGTAACCATGAGGCCTATCAACTCTACACGAGCCCTCTGAAGAGCATTTCATCAGACCCATTCCCCCTGTAAGCCCATATTTGCCATGGCTAACATACCTAGCTTGCACATCTGTGGTCTCTACAGGGCAATTTAGCATGGCAAATCCACCTAACCTGCATGTGTTTGAACTGTGGGAAGAAAGTGGAGTACCCAGCAGAAACCCACACAGATTCGAAGAGAATGTACAAACTCCACAAAGACAGTCACCCAAAGCTGGAATTGAACCTGGAACCATGGCACAGAGAGGCAGAAGTGCTAACCACTGAGCCACCATCCTGCCCATCCATATAAATCTTTCCTGCACCCTCTCTAACTTAACAATGTCATTCCTAAAACAGGGCGATAGAACTGTACACAGTACTGCAAAAGTGGTCCCATCAACATCCTATACAGCTACAACATCCCTATACTCAATGCTCTGAACAATAAAGGCACACATACAAAATGCCTTCTTCATCGCCCTGTCTACCTGTGATGCCACTTTCAAGGAACCATGTACCTGAACCCCTAGGTTTCTCTGTTAGACAATACTCCCCAGAGCCCTACCATTAACTGTGTATTGTCCCTCCCTTAATTTGTCTTACCAAAATGCAACACCTCGCAGTTATCTAAATTAAAACTCTATCTGCCACTCCTCGACCCTCAGCAAAGAGCTTGGGCAACCATTACTATCTTGAAATGCCTGACCCACAGATAGATTGTGGGCTTCAATTTTTTGATCTTTATCAAATTCACAATGTTTATTTGCAAACATTAAAGTCATTTCATTTGCCTGGTGGCATCAGTTGTGAAAGCTTTAAAAGATCAAGAATGATTGAAAGCTTTATTGGTCTGTCGTGATTGGAGGTTTTTAAAAAAAAAAGTTTTTTATAAGATAGTGAAGTTATAAAATATTCCTTTTTTTTGAAGCATTTGATTACATGTACAACAAACTTAGGATTTGATGATATCTGTGGTACATAGTGAATCAATGGGCATGGAAGCTGAAGGGGTGTTATACTGAGATAAGGAGGAAGTTCGAACCTTCTTTTCAAAAGACATAGTCTGTGCACTTATGATATCTCTGTTGTGCGCTGAATCATGACCTTTTAAAAACCTGATCTGAAACTATAAAAGTTGTGCATAAATACACAATTCCGATTGCTGCAGTTTAATTGGCCAGGTCAGGGTGTCACCCCATGACCTGCACTAGTCCACACTTTTGAAATGCCCTGGTGAAATTCATAAAGCCTGGGAATGCTGTTGAGAATCCTACAGTGGGTCTTGTCACCTTTCTTAAAGGGGTCTCAAGTCAGTTAAACTCTGAACTCAGTTTCCCCACCCCCCCCACCTTTTCTTTTTCTTCTTCCCGATTCCCAGTATCAATAATACTTTAGCAAGGTTTGTATCTGTTCTTCTTTAATGCAGTAACTCGAAACTTAGCACCTTGGCCAGGTCAGATGGTTTTGAACTCCACATGTAACTATATTTTTAATTTGAGGCCTTTTTTGTAAAGGTCCATCATAACAGGTTAGTGGGCAAATTTGAAGCATATGGCATTAGGGTTACATACTGCCATGTCTCAAGAATTGCTTGATAAACAAGAAACAAGAATTGAAGCAAACAAATGGCGGACAGTTATTCATGATACATGTAAATGATCTCAATGAGGGAACCAAATGCAACATTTTCAGTACTGCTGATGATACAAAACTATGTGGGTCTGTGAATTTTGAGAATTCTAGGTGTCTTCAAGGTATTTTAGGCCAGTTGAACAAACACATGGCAGATGAAATAAAGTATGGCTAAATGTGAAGTCCATTGTGAAAAAGAGAAAGTCTGAGTATGATTTAAATGATGGTTTATTAGGAAATATGGATGTACAAAGGGATCTGGGTATTCTTGTACACCAGTCAATGAAAATAGTCTGGTGGGTACAAGAACCAATTAAAAAGACAAATTATATGTTGGCCTTCATTGCAGAGGATTTAAGTTCATAAATGTAGGGATGTCTTACTGTAAGGCTTGAGTATTGTGTGCAGTTTTGCTCTCCCTACCTAAGAAAAGATATACTTGCCTAGAGTGAATGTTCACTAGGCTGATACTGGGATTGGCAGGACTTTGCAATAAAGATATTGATTTGACAGTATGGAGAGGTGAGAGGGATCTGATAGAACCTTATGTTTCAAACAGGACTAGATTAACTAGATGCAGGGTGGATGTTCCCCTTGGTAAGGAGAGTCTAGAATAAGGGAATTAGTCTCAAGATACAGGGTAGACCATTTAAGACTGAAATTGTGAATTTCTACTACAAAAGGCTAGGGAGGCCAATCACTGAATATGTTTGAAGAAAAAGATAAATTGTTTGATTTTGATGACATCAAGGGATTTGGGGAGAAAACAGAAATTACTCTCAGTTGTTTTGTGACATTTGTTAGTCCTAATTTCTAGAATACCGTTTCTACTTCAAGATCTTCTAAGACCAAATCTTTCTTCATCACTTTTGTCATCTGACTGAATTTGTTAAGACTTGCTTTTGTGTCGTGTAAGTTTATCCCTCCTCCTTCAGTCTTGGAATTTTCAAAACTTAAAAAGATAGTGTTGCCTTCACAACTTCTATGTGGAATGCAATGGTTCTTGCCATGGTGTCCTTGCTTCCTTCACTCTGCATTACCAGAAGGTAATGCATTTAAAGAGCCAAAAAGGCATTAACTGCTTTTCTCCACACCACCATGTGAATTATAGATTCGAAAGTCTAAGGTTGTAGAGATAAAGTGTGAAAAGGATAAGGCAGAATGTGCAGCAGTATCATTACAACAACCATTTGGTAGAGTTTTCTTTGAAGGATAGGATATGAGGAATGATTATCATTCAGAAGAATGAAGATGCATTTGTGCAATAATGTCTCCACACATTTAGGAAGTGGATTAGAATGAAAGTAAGACTGCTCTGTGTCTGTCTGTATTGGTTCTGTCTGCTACAGTCTCTGTATTAATTTTTTTCCTGAGTTGTGGTTCAGCTGTTGCAGCACATTGCAGTGCTTGCATCTGTCTTTCCTTCTTTGTCTTTGAGAAATGGGAGTGTTGGACCTACTGGTATATCTTTAGCTTCTGCAGGTATCACTGATTCATTTTCATTTAATTTCTGTCCTGTATTAATTGTCTGCAAGATGGATTATGTATTTGGCAATAAATATAATTGGAATCATTACCAGGTCAGAGATAAAAATTAAAAATGAATACATATCGGACTCACCTAGGCTGCTGTAGGCTCACCACCAGTCCAAAGGTCCAATCATGATAAATCTAAAAGCAGCTACTCATGAGTACCCATATAGATAGATCAGATATTGACACATCAACCATCAGGGCACAAGCTCAAAATAGACCCAGGTATTGACACAGAACCATTCATAATAATGCCTCTTCTTTCATTCACACAGAATATGGTTTGATGGCAGAATTATCAGCAGCTTTCCTCTCCAGATCAAAAACTACAAAGACAAACTAGGTGGATAAAAAACTGGTTGAGCAACAGGAGACAGAGAGTAGTAGGTGAAGGGAGTTTCTCAAAATGGAGAAAAGGAGTGGTGTTCCACAGGGATCCGTATCGGGGCCACTGTTGTTTGTAATGTACATAAATGATCTGGAAGAGGGCATTGTTGGTATGATCAGCAAGTTTGCACATGACACAAAGACTGTTGGAGTAGCAGAAAGCATAAGGGACTGTCAAAGAATGCAGGAGAATATAGATAGACTGAAGTGCTGGGCGGAGAAGTGGTAGATGGAGTTCAATCCAGGCAAATGTGAGGTGATACATTTTGGGAAGTCTAATTCTAAAGCGAATTATATGGTACACAGAAGAACCTTGGGAAAAGTTGATGGGCAGAGAGATCTGGGAGTTCAGGTCCATTGTACCCTGATGGTTGCTGCACAGGTGGATAGAGTGGTCAAGAAGGCACATTGCATGCTTGCCTTCATCAGACGGGATATTAAGTATCAGAGCTGCAGGTCATGTTAAAATTGTACAAGACATTGGTTTGGCTGCATTTAGAATACTTTGTACAGTTCTGGTCGTCACATTACCAAAAGGATATGAACGCTTTGGAGAGGGTGCAGAGAAGGCTTACAAGGATGTTGCCTGGTATGGAAGGTGCTAGCTATGAAGAAAGGTTGAGTAGGTTAGGATTGTTTTCGTTAGAAAAAAGGAGATTGAGGGGGGACCTGATTGAGGTCTACAAAATTATAAAGGGTATAGACAGGGTGAGGGATTCAATAATTAATGGGTGGCACGGTGGTACAGTGGTTAGTACTGCTGTCTCACAGCTCCAGAGAACCGGATTCAATTCCCACCTCAGGTGACTAAGTGCCTGGAACGCGTTGCCAGCAGAGGTAGTAGAGGCAGGCATGATAGATTCATTTAAGATGCGTTTGGACAGATGCATGAGTCGCTGGGGAGCAGAGGGATACAGATGCTTAGGAATTGGGCGACAGATTTAGACAGTGGATTTGGATTGGCTCAGGCTTGGAGGGTCGAAGGACCTGTTCCTGGGCTGTAAACTTTCTCTGTTCTTTGTTCTTTGTACAACACAGCAGAGAAAGCTAGAAGGGCTGAATAGCCTACTCCTAGTTCTACGTCCTTTGTAACACACACTGATCTTCCTTTCTCCATCCCTGTACTCTTCTGCCCACATACGGAGCTGAATTTAGTCACTGTTCCAGAAAGACTCAGATTTTTTTTTGTTAAAGCAAACTCTTCTCTGAAGTAACCAACACTCATCTGTCTCTATTTTGAAATTGAAATTCCAATAAAGGAGAGTATATTATGAATTATACACTCTTCACCACGCCTGAGCTTGCTCCCATGCCCAACAGTCATGCTTAATGTTACCAACATTTTGGCACAAAATAAAGTTTGCACTCTGAGAGGGAGTGCAGTGTTTCAGATTATACGGTAAACTGAGGTCCCATCTGCTGTTACAGATAAAAGGTCCTTTAGCATAATTTGAGGGAACAGCAAGGGAGATCTGGTCATCTGGCTAATATTTAGCCTTCAATCAATTTCATTAGCTGTTAACCACTTTGAGGTACTGAAGTTATGAAAAGCACTCTTTATATCGAAATATTTCTTATATTGTACCAGATCACACCTGACACATTGCTGGGTACACCTAAGCACATGGATCTTGATCTAGGTGAACTAACACACATCCATCAATCACAGCATTGAGGACACCAACGCTGAAGCCTACCCAAATAATCAGCACTGTGTACACATGTGTGCTAACACCTTTTTGACGACCCTGTACTAACTCAATGGTGCACAAGGTACAGGGAACTTCTTTGACAACAGAACCATGACTTGGTATTGCTGCATTAGTGTACAGAGACATAAGCTTCTCATTGATAACTCATGTTTTTTTTCTAGATTGTCTAAAATGTTTGTACGTTGAAGAATGTTTACTGTGATATAATATAGTGGTTCTGGTTGTCTTTTAGTGCTCTTCCAGCATGTATTGAAATCATTCTGATGATCGGAGTGTTTGGGCTGAAAAAGAAGCCATTGTGAATGTACTGAAACCCCTAATTAAAAAAACTGGAATCCATCAGTAAAGTAACAAGAATAGTGGAAGACATGACTAATCGCAATGGATCCCCACTCAGGATTGTGCAGTGGGCAATGGATACCAGCAACATTTAGAGAGTTTCAATGCCAGGGTACTTTATAAAACATGTATATCATTGTCTGTATTGTATCTCCTTCTTCATCATAGCTCATGTTTATCTTCATCATATGGATCTCATGTTTTATAAATTGTTTACATTATATGTTACATTACAGAACTATGCATCAGATAATTCAATATTGAACATGTTTTTTTAGCATCTTCAGTTTCAATCATATCTGTCACAACCTACATTACGGAAGTGTACATCAGTATCTCAATTTCAGAACATGAATATCACAGTTTATATTACAGAACATGTGTACCACTTGGATCTCTGTTCTAGAAAATGTGTAATCAGTCTCCATTATAGAAAGTATGCATTGCCATCTTCATTATCATGCTTTGTGTTGGGGGTATTGAGATGCCTTTTTGTTTATATGTAAACCGATGAGACTTCAGGCCAAAGTGGTCATGATTTAGGAGTGACCTGTATAATGAAAGGGGAGCAGTCAGCTCTCTAGCAGTTCAGTTCAGAGCTGGTTGGGGGTTCAACAGTGAGCTGTTTGGAAACTCTCTCTCTCCTTCTGCCCTTCTAACTTCAACTTGTAAGCTTCTGTTCCTTTTTTTAAAACTGGTCTTTAAGTGGGGGTTGCTTATTGAGACTGTTGTGTATATCCGGAACAGTATAATTAAGTCTAGTTTGGATAATCTGAGTTCTGTAGGAGTTCTTTATTCTGTTCTTTGTGTTCAATTGTGTGATTCTGTGAATAAATTTTTGTCTGTTTCAAAACCTGGGAGACATCCGAGCTGCCTTACTCTGGGTAACTTTTCCTGTATGCTTACCGAAACAAACTGCAAAGTTATGGTCTGGGCTGTCTGCTTAAGAATGTTTTGAATGGTTTGGCCGAGTCCATAACAGTCTGGGGGCACTTTGTGGGATATTAAACAGCGAGTGGTAGGTGCTAGTGTCTTTATTTCAGATGTCGGTTTGGTTGGGTAGACAAAGCTTGGGATAGTAATGGCTCTTTCAGTGGCCAAAAGTTTTCTGGATGTGGATGCAGTGACTTTGGAAGTTTTGCAAAAGGTGAATAAGACCAAGCTGGAATTGGACCTGCCTGCTTCTGTGAGGAAAGGAGAGAAAATTACAGAAGTAGCTCAGCATTTAAACTTGCTGGAGAAACCATCAGAATCTCTAGAAATGGCAGGAATTCGATTGCAAATGGAGCAGCTTGAGTTGGAGGCGAGAGATATGGAAAGGGCAGCAGAAATGAAACAATTTGAGTTACGATTAAAAGCAGGAGAGAAAACAAAGAGCAGCAGAACAGAGAGAAAAAGAGAGCTTTTGAACTTCAAAAACTGACACCTACAAAGGAAAGTCAGCTTAAAAGGCTGGAGATAAAGGCTGAGGGTAGGCTTAGTGAGGAAGAGAGTGAGGAGGAGCAAGACCCTGGTAGTCAGAAGCCTAGTGAGAAAGTGCTTAAGTATTTTCATGCATTGCCTAAATTTGTTGAGAAGGATGTGGAAGCCTTTTTCATCTCATTTGAAAAGGTGGCTAAACAAATGCAGTGGCCAGTGGTAAGGTGGGTTTTGTTGATACAAACAAAACTTGTCAGTAGGGCTAGTAAGATCTATCAGAGAACGTATGTAGGGAGTATGAGGAGGTGAAAAAGCCATTTTAAGTGCATATGAGCTTGTGCCAGAAGCCTATAGACAACATTTCAGTAATCTAAGGAGAGATCCAGGTCAAACTTACATTGAGTTTGAAAGGATCAGAGTAATTTCGAGAGATGGATAAGAGCTTTAAGAATCAAACAAACCTATGATGCCCTTAGAGAGGTAATTATTTTGGAGGAATTCAAAAATTCACTGCCTGAAGTAGTGTGAACTCATGTGGAAGAGCAGAGTTAAAACAGCAAGGTTAGCAGCTGAGGATTATGAGCTAGTCCATAAAACATGGTTTGACTTCCAGAATCACTTTCAGTCCATGAGGGATAGAAAGTGGGGTAAAGAAAAATCTTCATGTGGATAGGGAAAGGTAGATCTCAGTGAAGATCATAAAGAGAACTTACCACAGGGTAAAAATGAAACCCTTGAGGGGGACACAGAAGTTAAAAAGCTCCGGTGTTTTCATTGTAATAAAATGGGCCACACAAAATCACAGTGTTGGTGGGCTAGGAGAAAGCCAGATGTAGAAAAACCAGACAGGCCTGGGAGTTTTGTTGGACTAGTAATAAAAAGCACAAGGGATGTTAGACCACTGCATCAGAGTGTACAAGATGGTCAGAGGTTGGTTACGGAGGAAGTATCAGATCTGCTTAATGCACGCGTAAAGTTTATTCACATAGACCAGGAGTAGCAGGTAAAGAAGGGACACAAGATCCTCTCAGTCTGTAATGCGGAAGGATGAAGAGATATGTACTCCTATTGTCAGAAAAGGTACTGGTAACAGGAATTCATGGTGAGTCAAAAAGCGCTCAATTATGTAAAGTGAGGCTAGAGAGTCCAGAGAACAGTGGAGAATTTGTGGTAGGAGTACTGGACGAACTCTAAGCTCCAGGAATACAAATGATATAGCTGATTCACCAGTAGGTGTGCTGCCTATTCTATTTGAAAAGCCAGTGGAGATGCAGGCAACTGAAGAAAGGAAGGATCTTTATTCAGGAATTTTTCCTGGTTGTATGATCACAAAATCACAGAGGCACAAGTTGAAGCAAGAATGATCAAGGGGCACAGACAAGGAAGCTGGCATAGCTTTATCTGAGATGTTTTTGACCAAATAAGTGGGACAGAAAAGGAGCAAATAGGTAAACATGCAAGTATTTTAGCTCTGCTAAGCTGATCGAGTTATAGCAGAAAGATGAGAACTTCAAATAATTATATCAAAATGTGTGTTATTACTTAACAAATGATGTCTTAATGAGGCAGTTAAGGCCATCACATACTCAAGCAGATGAGAAATGGGCAGAGATTTTTCAAATTGTTTGCCAGTAGGATATAGGAAGGAGATGCTGTGAGTGTTGCATGAGCTACCACTTGGAGGTCATTTAGGAGTGAGGAAAACACAGACTAAAATACAAAGACATTTTTACTGGCCTGGACGACACAAGGATGTAGCTGAATTTTAACAGATGTGTCATACATGCCAGCTAATCTGAAAACCACAGGCAGTAATAAAATATGTATCTTTAATACCTATTCCAGCATTTGAGGAATCTTTCATAAGAGTCTTGAATGATTGTGTAGGTCCCCTATCTCAAACAAGAAGTGGGAATAAGTATTTATTAACAATAATGGATGTGTCGACTAGATTTCCAGAGGCAATCCCATTGTGCAACATTACACTAAAAAGGATTTTAGAAGAATTACTTAATTTTTTTTTAACTAGATACGGACTACCAATAAAGATCCAGTCAGATCAAGGATCAAACTTCACATCCAAATTATTCAAGGAGGTTATGGATATCTTGGGAATAAAGCAATTCAAATCTACTGCATACCATCTGGAATCACAGGGAGCACTAGAGAGATGGCATCAATCACTAAAGACCATTTTGTGGGCTTATGGAGAGGACTATCCAGATGATTGAGATAAGAGAGTTCCGTTTGTACATTTTGCGATCAGGGACACACCAAATGAATCAACCAAATCCAAAGAACAGAACAAAGAAAATTTACAGCCCAGGAACAGGCCCTTCGGCCCTCCAAGCCTGAGCCTATCCAAATGTACTGTCTAAACCTTTCGGTCAATTCCTAAGCATCTGTATCCCTCTGCTCCCCACCTACTCATGCATCTGTCCAGACACATCTTAAATTAATCTATCGTGCCTGCCTTTACCACCTCAGCTGGCAACATGTTCCAAATGCCCACCACCCTCTGTGTGAAGTACTTACCACCTGTATCCCCCTTAACATTTCCACCTCTCACTTTGAAAGCATGACCTCTGGTTATTGAATCTTTCACCCTGGGCAAAAGCTTGTCTCTATCCACCCTGTCTATATCCTTCATGATTTTGTAAACCTCAATCAGGTCGCCCCCCACCCCCCAATCTCCTTTTTTCTAGTGAAAAAATTAGACTTGCCTAAATGCATCACCTCACATTTGTCTGGATTGAAAGCTATCTGCCACTTTTCTGCCCAACTCTCCAGTCTATGTATATCCTTCTGTATTCTCTGACAGTCCCTTATGCTTTCTGCCACTCCATCAATCTTTGTGTCATCTGCAAACGTGTTGATCATACCAACAGTGCCCTCTTCTAGATCATTTATGTATATTACAAACAACAGTGGCTCCAATACTGACCCCTGTGGAACACCACTGGTCACCTTTCTCCATTTCAAGAAACCCCCTTCAACTACTACTCTCTGTCTCCCGTTGCTCAACCAGTTCTTTACCCACCTAGCTAGAACACCATGTGACTTCACTTTTTCCATTAGTCTACAATGGGGAATCTTATCAAACACCTTACTAAAGTCCATGTATATGACATCTACAGCCCTTCCTTCATCTAACAACTTGGTCACTTCCTCAAAGAACTCTTGTCAATGCATTGGTGATGCATTTAGGCAAGTCTAATTTTAAAGCGAATTATATAGTACATGGAAGAGCCTTGGGAAAAGTTGGTAAGGCACGATCTCTCCCGCACAAAACCATGTTGCCCATCACCAATAAGCTCATTCCTTTCCAAATATAAATAGATCCTATCCCTCAGTACCCTCTCCAGCAACTTCCCCACCACTAACATCAGGCTCACTGGTCTGTAGTTACCCGGAATATCCCTACTACCCTTCTTGTATAGGGGGACAACATGAGCAACCTTCCAGTCCTCTGGCACCTCACCTGCATTTACAGATGCCACAAAGATATCTGTCAGGGCCCCAGCTATTTCCTCTCTTGCCTCCCTCAGCAACCTGGGATAGATCCCATCCGGTCCTGGGGATTTGTCCAACTTAATAACCTCTAGCCTACCCAACACATCTTCCCCATTCATGCCAATGTGAACCAGACTAATCAAACTTTTATCTCAAATCTCAAGATTCATCATGTTCCTCTCCTCAGTGAACACTGATGCAGAGTAATCATTCAGAATCTCACCCATTCTCTCAGGTTCGTCACACAGCCTTCCTTCATTATCTTTTAGTGGACCAATCCTTCCTCTAGTTACCCGCTTGCTCCTTATATAAAGATAAAATGCTTTGGGATTTTCCTTAATTCTGCTAGCTAAAGCTATTTCATTACCCCTTTTAGCCCGCTTGATTCCTTGTTTAAGACTTGTCCTACTCTTCCGATATTCCTCCAGGACCCCGTTCTGTCCTCAGCTGTACGCTTCCCTTTTCCTCTTGGCTAGTCGTACAATTTCTCCTGTCATTCACGGTGCACAAATCTTGCCCTTCCTATCCTTTGCCTTCAACGGGACATGCCTATCCTGCACTGCCGTTAACCTATCTTTGAAACCTCCCACATCTCAAATGTGGACTTCCCTTCAAATAGCTATGTCCAATCCACATTTCCCAGCTCCTGCCTAATTTTGATATAATTGGCCTTGGCCCAGTTTAGTACTCTTCCGTTAGGACCACTCTCTTCTTTATCTACGAGTATTGTAAAACTTACAGAATTGTGGTCACTGTTCCTAAAGAAATCCCCCACTGCAACTTCTACCACTTCACCTGGCTCGTTCCCCAGTACCACGTCCAATATGGCCCCTTCCCTCATCGGACGATTAACATACTGCTCTAGAAAACTCTCCCGCATGCTTCGTACAAATTCTACTCCATTCAGACCTCTGACGCAAAGTGTATCCCAGTCAATGTTGAGAAAATTAAAATCTCCCATCACCACTACCCTATTGCCTCTACATCTTTCCATAATCTGTTTACCTATTTGTTCTTCTACCTCACATTCTCTGTTGGGAGGTCTGTATTACAGCCCCAACAATGTAACTGCACCCTTCTTATTTCTCAGCTCCACCCATAATGCCTCACTACCCAAGACCGCCATAGTGTCCTCCTTTAGCACAGCCGTGATATCGCCCCTGACCAGCAATGCAACTCCATCCCCTCTTTTACTTCCCTCCCTGTCCTGTCTGAAACGTCTATATCCTGCAACATTCAGTTCCCAATCATCATGCCCTTCCTTTAACCAAGTCTCTGTGATTGCAATAATGTAATACTCCTAGGCACCAATCCAAGTCCGAAGATCATCTGCTTTACACAATATACTCCTTGCATTAATGTAGATGCATTTCAGGTCACCAGTTCTTTTGTGTTCACCTGCTCTCTGCCTACTCTTCCCTTTATTAGTGCTATCTTCATGATTCTTACAGTCTGCAGTCTCCACCTCACTGCCTACTTGTTTTCTCTTCTGGTTCCCAGTCCCCTGCCACATTAGTTTAAAATCTCCCCAACAGCAGTAGCAAAATCTCCCCCAAGGACATTGGGGATTCAGTCCATTTGAATTTATTTTTGAGAAGTAAGAGGACTGTTAACAGTTATTAAAGAGAAATTAATAAGTCAGAATTTTTTACTCTAGTGATGGAGGGCAAGAGTTATAGCTGGGGGCAGGGAAATTATGATGTGGTGAGGCACGACCGAGGATGCGTGGCTTGGAAAAGTAGGCTTCAAGGCTTGGGCACAATTGATATGTGGAGCTTGTTCAAGGAGCAACTATTGAGTGTCCTTGATAAGTATGTACCTGTCAGGCAGGGAGAAAGGGTCGGTGTGAGGGAGCCGTGGTTTAATAAGGAATTGGAATCCCTTGTTAAATGGAAGAGGGCGGCCTATGTAAAGATGAGGCGTGAAGGTACAATGGGGGCGATTGAGAGTTATAAGGTAGACAGGAAGGATCTGAAGAGAGAGCAAAGAGCAGCAAGG